>NC_044032.1:161074871-161377387 GCF_901765095.1 Microcaecilia unicolor | reverse complement strand
TATGTCAATATGGGTGACCCTGTGAGAAGGACGCCCATCTTCCGATTTGTGTCGAAAGATAGGCGCCCTTCTCTTTCGAAAATAAGCCTGATTATGTCACTCTAATTGTTTCCTTTATATTTGCACAGGATAAAGACTCAGTGATGCACTTGCATTTTCATTTTCAAAATGTAGAATTTCTTGGATATAAGATTAGTATTTTTCCAGATGTATGTTAAAAAAAACCCAGGACTACAAAAAACTGTTTCTTTCTATGAAGCAGGACATTCTTGGGTTTAAATTTTCTTAAGGTTTACTTGCTAATGCAAGATTCAACTGCGTGAGGCCTCTTATGCATTTTATGATCCAACACAGTTGCAAACTTCAGTTGCAAACTTTCATTCACAGTAAGAAAGCAGGTATAGAAATGATCAGTGTGAAAGTGTGAGCTTGTGGAGTAATATATTTACTGTGGGTCAGCTTCAGCGTCTATCTTGTGAAGAATCAAAATATTTAACAAGATCAGCCTGATTTTTCATTCCCTTTATTTTCTAACCAACTTTGTCAATTGCCAGAGCTAGATCAAATTTCACTTATTCTTATGTATAAAAGTTTCTGTAAACTCTTTGTATGAAGTAAAATTGTAGTTTTCATAATGTGCATATTCCCTTTCCTTTATAGAATTCTTCAAATACAACCCCCAATAATAGTGTGCAAGTTAACATCACCTGCACTGCAACTCAAAAATGTGTAGCCAAATGGACCATCAGGGCGGGGAAGAGCAAAAACTAATATCGCCTCAAATCACAGTATCAATTTTTGCACTTCCCCGCTCTGATGGTTCATTTGACTACAGCTTTTTGATTTGCAGCATATGATACGTTAACATTTACATTATTACTGGGGGTTGTAGGTCGAGTCGGGCCTTCTATGAGGTCAGCTTGTCGCTTGAGGTCAGCTCAGCTCCTCTGGCTTGTAGAATCCCGCTTGTGGTCAGCTCAGCTCCTCTGGCTTGCAGAATCCCCACCCAAAAGGCCCTCCTTCACCTGCTGTCCCTCTTTTATCCCTCCCTTCCCCCTCCCACCCCCTTCCCTTCCCCGTTTTCTTTAACCCTTTCCTTCCCGCTGGCCTGCAGCCCAGTTGTGTCCGGCCTCCCTAAATGGTTTGGCCTTGTCCTTAATGTGCATATTCCCTTTCCTTTATAGAATTCTTCAAATACAACCTCCAATAATAGTGTGCAAGTTAACATCACCTGCGCTGCAACTCAAAAATGTGTAGCCAAATGAACCATCAGGGTGGGGAAGAGCAAAAACTAATATCGCCTCAAATCACAGTATCAATTTTTGCACTTCCCCGCTCTGATGGTTCATTTGGCTACAGCTTTTTGATTTGCAGCATAGGATACATTAACATTTACATTATTACTGGGGGTTGTATTTTAAGCATTTTGATTTCAGATTCTGCCCCTTTCATTAGGATATTATTTTCTTTATAGAAAGCATATTCATCCACATTGCTGTCATGTACCTTAAGTTTATTCAGGTTGAAATTCCAAGCAATTTAAATCACTTGTTTGGGGCTAGCTGTTCATTTTCAGCGGCACTTAACCAGTTAGTTCCCTGAAAAATGTCCCTAATGAAAACTGACTATTTTGGGGTGGAGTTGGTACTCAGCTTGTTAAATGCCAATATTCAATACTTAATTGGCCAAGGTAACCGCATAAATAGGACCGCATAAAAGTCAGTCCTATTTTGATGCAGTGTCATATAGCCAGTTAAAAGCTAAACATCATACTTAACCAGTTATGCTTTAGCCGACTCCGCAAACCCATAAATTCAGTGTCGAAGCTTGGATATGACCTGGCATTGAATTTCTGGTCACAACTGAGCACTGCCGACCCATTACGTTTAAGATATAGTTTCCACAAAATTAGAATACATTATTCAGAATGTTCACTATTCTCTGATTGAGACACAGATATAAACAACCTTCTTAGCTTCTCTTTGAACTGCGAGGATGTAAGACTCAAGCTTTTTATCTAATATGTTTTGTTATTAGGAGCAGCATGCATTAAAGCTCATGAAGCTAATGACCACATAGTTGTTTGTTAGGAATCTTAAAACGCAGAATACCCTGCATTAGAGCTAAGTGGCTATTCATTTTAAATAATAAAAGCACTGATGTGCCTAGAAAATGTATTTTCCGTGCAGCATGCAGTGTCCGATAAACAAGTACTTCTTGAATTTAGAATTGTTCCAGCACCTAATGTATTTGTATCTTTCTCCTTATAATTCACATTGTAGCTTTCATCCTAGAAAACAAAAGAGTACAGTAAATTGAAATGGAAAGGGCAAGAAAGTAATTTAGCTTTTTATCAACATTTTTCAATGAGCTTAATCAACTTTTCTTATGCACTTGTTATACAAGGGTCATTTTATTAATCCATGGTAAAAAGTGGCCTGCGGTAGTGTAGGCACATGTATTGGGTGTGCACCAGGACAGTTTTTACTGTGTCTGTAAAAAAAGGCTTTTTTTTAATGGGATGAGAAAAGGACCTGTGGTAAAAATGAAACCAGCACATGCCCAAAACTATCCTGAGCCCTTAACGCTACCCATTGATCTAGCGGTAAGGGTTCATATGGTCAGTGTGCGCCAAGTGCTGATTACCACTGGAAACGAGACAAGTGGGAGGAAATAAATAAGTCATCCAGGTGATACGGGTGCATGCCAAATCTGAAAATACAACTAGGGGGTGTGGTAGATTTGTGGTAGTCTCATTTTGGCGCATGCTGCATGTACATAGTGCCTAACACACTTTTGTTAAAGGGCCCCACAGTTTTTACTGCAGAAGAGACAACTGATAATAGAAACTACAGAAAACAATTACAATATATTTTTTTAACAAGTGTGAATGAGTATTATTTTTAATGCTAGATTCTACATATGGTGCCTGAAAAATCGGCGCCGAAAAAAATTTACGTTAGACGTATTCTATAAACTGCACCTAACTTTTAAGCATGGTTTATAGATTACGCCTAGAGCCCTTACACGTGCCTAAACCTAGTCATGGAAAGTTATGCCAAGTAAAACCTGGTGTAAATACTGGCACCTAAGTTAGGTGTGGTGCAGAGGTATTTTATAACCACATGCATAAATTTTTTGAAATTCCCACGATCCACCCATTCCACACCCATGGCAACTCCCCCCTTTTTGCTGCACGCTTTAGAATTGATATGCACCATTTTATAGATATACCTAGCAAGTTGTGCACAGCCTTTAATAGAAGTAAATGAAACTGACTGCAGATATATAGCAGGGCATGTTTATCCACTCCTACCCTAGCTAAGATCATGTTTAAGCAACTTTCTTTACACTAGTCCCTTATTTTCTTACTCTTGTTACACTATCTTGTCTATCTATTTGTTCCTTCTTTGCTTACACCCCATGCAGTCTATTGAAATGTTTTATCGTGTATTGTGTTGACATTGTAATGTACCATACTATGCTATGCGGTAAATAAATCCTAATAAATAATAAACAAATAATTAAAGCCAAATAGTGTCAATAATTGCCTGTTAAGTGGCAATTATCAAGACTGATTGGCTTGTTACCTAATTAAATTGCATGCCCAAATAAAGAATATGGATTTGCACATTCAATTGTGGTTGCACTATATAGAATCCAGGGGTTTAAGCTCAAATTGTAAAATAGTCTGTGCTCAGTGCAATGTATTTTAGCCCAGGTATATAGTATTAAACCCATAGGATTTCTCCAAAGTACACATACTGAAAATGTCTGCACAATATGCACCTGCTGCTGTTGTGGGCAGTCAAGTACAAATAAAATAACATGCATGCAGCTGAAAATCACCTTTATGCATTTTATTTTGCTCTCCCAACCTAAACATTCTTCCAAAGAAAACCACTTTTTTTTCGCTGTGATACTCCTTCCTCCTTCTTGTATTTTCAACTTAATCAGAACAAGGTTTGGGATCTGACACCACAACAATTTGTTCACAGGTATCCTGGGATTTTTCCTCTATTTGATATTTTTTGAACCTACCTAGTCTGCTGACTGCAGTGACAGTGCTGTGCCACAAGTATGATTCCAGGGTTCATAATGGAACCCGGCAATCATGAGCCCTGAATCTGATCACTAGAGCAATGACCATGATTTTGTGCTCCACAAGAGTCTGTGAATACTATCTTTGCAGCATTGCCAGCCTCATCCAACCAATGTAGAAGATCCAACTTAAGTATCAAATCAGACATCTTATGCATGGCAATGCAAAGCACTGCCACTGAGCCACCATGCAGCCCCTGGAATATTTCTTTCTTTCTTTCTTTCTTTCTTTCTTTCTTTCTTTCTTTCTTTCTTTCTTTCTTATAGTTTTCCTTTTTATTTGGATGTTTTCTCTGATTCTTATGAAAGATCTGGATCATATTTCTGATGCAAGAATTGTTTTCTCTATCTTGGGGATATATGAGAGGTTATGCATAGTGTTACTTTTAGGGCATGCATTAAACACCTTTTCCTTGTGCAGCATATCAGCAGTCTCAAAGAGAAAATATGCATATACCTCAGCATTGAAAATTATACCAGCAAAATTGTACAATATGTTTACATGTACTATTTGAGGTACTCCAGTTTTCAAGTGTGTATGTAAATGGAAACCTCACAACTACCGTGCTGTCAAGAATATCTTAAGCGATGTGTAATGTTATGCACATGGAGAGTAATTTTATAACAGAGTGCCTAGGATAAGAGGGAAAAAGGGTGTCCACTTAGGTATTATTTTATAAAAACAAGATAGGTGCCTGCATTTCTTTATAAAACACTAGTGTAAGTGGTAGGTATAGCTATTTACATGAGCCCTAGGGCAGGCATACATTTCTGCACTAATATTTCCAATATATGTGTATAAATTATGGTATTTTATAATCACCACCCATGCTCCATCCAAATGCCACCCATGTACATGCCCACTGGCATGATGTCATAATGCACACTTTTCAACTGGCCAATATTCTGTAGGAGGTCATTTACACATAAATATTGCCACATCTGCTTAAAAAACACTCCCCTTATAGAATTACCCCGACACAAGCTATGCAATCCTAGGTTTATCTGCATAATGGGTAGGAAGGATGTGCATTCATTTGCAAACAAAAGGGCTCTTTTACTAAGCTGCAGTAAAAGGGGCCCTTCACTAGCTGTAGCGACTGTTTTTGCTCTGCGCTTAGGCCCTTTTTACCGCAGCAGGTAAAAAAGGCCGAAAAAAGAAATGGCCATGTGTTAAGATTGTACTTACCACTAGCCATGCGGGGAGGAACACTAACCATCGCCCACTGAGGTGGTGATAATAACTCCCGCACTAACCGGTGGTAATTGGCCAGTGTGTGGCACTGCCTGATTACTGTCCGGTAACCCCCTGCGGAAATATTTTTCACACAAAAACGAGGACGTTAAAATACCTTTATTTCACTCCATGGTGCATCTTGAATACTGTGTGCAATTCTGCTCACCGCAACTCAAAAAAATGTAGTAGAATTAGAAAAGGTACAGAGGAGGGTGACAAAAATGATAAAGGGGATGGGACAACTTCCCTATGAGGAAAGGCTAAAGTGGCTAGGGCTCTTCAGCTTAGAGAAAAGATGGCTGAATTGAGATATGATAGAGGTCTATGAAATGATTGGAGTCTGTCCCAGTATGGCAACACTATTGGGCCCTTTTACAAAGGCACAATGAAAAAATGGCCTGCGGTAGTGGACGCATGTTTTGGGCGCACACAGAATCATTTTTCAGTGCACCTATAAAAATGCATTTTTTAAAATTTTTGCCGAAAATGGATGTGCAGCAAAATGATAATTGCTGCGTGTTGAATCCATTTGGGGTCTGACACTTTACTGCCAGCCATTGACCTAGTGGTAAAGTCTCATATGGTAACTGAGCGGTAATGACCTACGCACGTCCAATGCCACTTGTCGCTCATCTGATACGCACATCCAAAAATAAAAATTAATTTTCAGATTTGCATCAAAAATGAAATTACCGCAAGAGCCATGTGGTAGCTAGGTGGTAACTCCATTTTGGCATGTGTTGGGCACACGTAGATGCTTGTGCGGCTTAGTAAAAGGGCCCCTATATGTTCTTATGCAATTACAATGGGATGACAATTATATAGTAAGACTTATTATTCAATTAAATTACATGCACAAATTGGGAACATACCTAAATTTGCACCCACAAATTTGGCAACCTTTACAGAATCATGGGGTTAAGGTGCAGTAAGTACAAAAAACTAACTTAATCAAAGGGAGTGGGAGCTAAAAAAAAAAGTCTAATTTGAATGTATTTATTAAATGAAAGGATGTTTACCTAAAACCAGCAGGCTGTATTACTGACAGCTAATGAACCTGGGGTGCTCACTGGGCTCCTGTCAGTCAAGGGCTGAAATAATAATAATAATAATAATAATAATAATAATAATAATAATAATAATAATAATAATAATAAACAAGCTGATAACATTCCCTTAATCACTGAAAAGTTTTAATGAAATATAAAATATATATGGTTGTATCCATCCCTGTTGTTGTTAAGTTAATGGAAAGTCTAGTTACTAAACAACTTACTGATTACTTAAACAAATTTTCAGTGTTACATGTATCTCAATCAGGTTTTCTAGCTAATCATAGCACTGAAACAGTACTAATAACATTCTTAACTAAATCTAAACAAATTATTGCAGCTGGCAACAATGTTCTCCTCTTGCAATTTGACATGTCCAGCGTGTTCGACATGGTTAGCCATAATATCCAATTGAACATCCTAGAATATTTTGGGATTGGAGGAAATGTATTGAATTGGATTAATGGCTTTTTAACTGCAAGAACATACCAAGTGTTATCAAACTCGATTACATCATCTCCTTGGAAACCTGAATGTGGAGTGCCTCAGGGATCATCACTTTCACCAGCTCTCTTCAACTTAAAGATGACACCACTGGCCAAATCACTATACAATCAAAGCCTCAACCCATACATCTACGCTGATGACGTCACGATATACATCCTGTTTAAAAATGATTTAACAGAAATCACAAATAAAATCAATCATAGCTTCCAAATAATGAACTCGTGGGCGGATGCATTCCAACTAAAGCTTAACGCAGAAAAGACACAATGCCTTATTCTGTCATCGCAATATAACAAGATCAATTATACTAATGTAAATACTCCAATCCACATTCTTCCTGTTTCAGATACTTTGAAACTCCTGGGAGTCACAATTGATCAAAATCTTACTCTAGAAAACCACGTGAAAAATGTAACAAAGTAAATGTTCCATGCGATGTGAAAACTTAAAAGAGTAAAACCTTTCTTCCCAAGGGAGGTATTCTGCAATCTGGTGCAATCAATGGTGTTAAGCCATTTGGACTATTGCAATTCCATCTATACCGGATGTAAAGCACAAATTATTAAGAAACTTCAAACAGCCCAAAACACTGCAGCCAGACTCATATTTGGAAAAGCGAAATACGGAAGTGCCAAACCCCTCAGAGAAAAATTACACTGGCCCCCACTAAAAGATCGAATTACATTCAAAATCTGTACCCTGGTTCATAAGATTGTTCATGGCAACACCCCGTTATACATGTCAGACTTCATAGATCTACCAGCAAGGAATACAAAAAGTTCATCACACACATTCTTGAACCTCCATTACCCCAATTGTAAAAGACTTAAATATAAATCAATGTATGTGTCTAGCTTCTCCTACATCTGCACGCAACTTTGGAATGCACTACCAAATGCCATAAAAACAACGCACAACATGGTAACCTTCCGGAAATTACTAAAGACTAACCTGTTCAAAGAAACTTATCAAAGGGATCCTCCATAAAAGCCTGACATCAAATCTTTACCAGAATAAGTTAACATTGATCTATTTTTATTTGGATACTTTAAGCATACTGTCATTATTGAATGTTATTCATTACCCTTGATCTCAAATACCTAAAATGAATTATATATCTATCTTCTTCTAATTTATTTTATATTTCTGTACTTTACTTTAATTGTAATAATATTCTGTACTTCTCATTCCAGAAATGGCGATCGCCACTGCAGTATATTGTAAACCATATTGAGCCTACAAAGAGGTGGGAAAATGTGGGATACAAATGCAGAAAATAAATAAATAAATAAATAACTGATGCCCTAAAGAACCTTAAAACTGGAAAATAGCTTCTAAAAGCAGTGCCAACCCAACCACAGGCTATGTATGAGGCATTTCTAATCTAGACTAATCTAATTTGGGATTTATTTACCTTCAAATCCCTGTAAAGTTTCAAAGCAGTTTACAAAAATACAATAATACAAACAGGTACCTATACTACCAAGTCTAAATTAAGTTTATCAGTAACATATTTTTCAACAAGAAACAAAAATACAAGCAGTTCAAATAATTAAATATTCATTCAATAAATACATTTTAAGATTTTCCCGAAACTGTAAGAGTTCTCAATCCTTAATCCCTGAGGCAGGGAATTACAATAAAAGGCAGCTAGGTATGAGTAAAATCGATTATAGCTCCTTTTTGATGATAGATGTTGCACCAAAGGATAGAGAAGAAGGTTATTATTTTTAAACTTACGTGTCAGTTGAGAAGAACAATGATGAAGCAGATTATACAAATGTACAGAAGTCAGACCTTGCAGTTATTTAAATGCCAAATAGGATATCTTATAAATAGGTCCTGCATTGACAGGTAGCCAATATAAATTTATTAACAAAGGCTTAACCCTATTGTATTTTTTGCTACCAAAAAAATCAATTGAGCAGCAGTATTTTGAAGTAACTGTAACCTATCCAGTTGCATCTTAGGTAACCCATTATAAACCCAGTTACTGTAATCAAGCTGGGACAGTATAAATGATTACTCTATAGGTGGAAAATGTTCCACTTAAAAGTAAGGTCATATGAATCTTAGTTGTCTTAACTTAAAAAATACTTTTTTCATTATATTATTTGTCTGAAATTCAAATGAGTCGAAAATAGTACGCAAGATTCGTAATGTATGAACAACTGGTATGGCAAATTCTCTATGGGGACCACAGATGGAATTGTGTTAAAGGAATTACTAGGCCATAAAATCTTCATTTTATCACTGTTCAATGTTAACATTGCTTTTTAGCCCAGCCCTTAGCAGTACCTACATAAGAAACAATGACAGAGTATATCAGGACTAAACTCTTCTGTGCAGGTACCCAAATAAAGATGAGTTCCAGATGGTAAAATAACCAAACTCAATGAGCTCATAATAGTGTTAAATAATGCAGGAGAAAGGGGTGACCCCTGTGACACACCACATTCAGGGGCCCAGATTTCAGTTTTGACCCCGTTTTTCAACATAAGGAGACCCTCACAGTCTAAGCTGTGGGGGTATAAGTACATAGGTACATAAGTAATGCCATACTGGGAAAAGACCAAGGGTCCATCGAGCCCAGCATCCTATCCATGACAGCGGCCAATCCAGGCCAAGGGCACCTGGCAAGCTTCCCAGACGTACAAACATTCTATACATGTTATTCCTGGAATTGTGGATGTTTCCCAAGTCCATTTAGTAGCGGTTTATGGACTTGTCCTTTAGGAAACTGTCCAACCCCTTTTTAAACTCTGCTAAGCTAACCACCTTCACCACTTTCTCCGGCAACAAATTCCAGAGTTTAATTATACGTTGGGTGAAGAAAAATTTTCTCCGATTTGTTTTACAATTACTACACTGTAGTTTCATCGCATGCCCCCTAGTCCTAGTATTTTTGGAAAGCGTGAACAGACACTTCACATCCACCTGTTCCACTCCACTCATTATTTTATATATCTCTATCATGTCTCCCCTCAGCCGTCTCTTCTCCAAGCTGAATAGCCCTAGCCTCCTTAATCTTTCTTCATAGGGAATTTGTCCCATCCCCGCTATCATTTTAGTCGCCCTTCGCTGCACCTTTTCCAATTCTACTATATCTTTCTTGAGATGCGGCGACCAGAATTGAACACAATACTCAAGGTGCGGTCGCACCATGGAGCGATACAACGGCATTATAACATCCTCACACCTGTTTTCCATACCTTTCCTAATAATACCCAACATTCTATTCACTTTCCTAGTTGCAGCAGCACATTGACTGAGGCAAAGTCAGTCAAGTAGAGAGGGGGGAGGGCTGTGGGGAAGAAAGAGTGGGAGGGGGAGGGTGGTGGGCGGAGTAGGAGGAGGTTAGGCAGGATAGCAACAGAAAGGAAGGAAGTGGATTGGTTAAAAAGGGGAAAAGGATGGGGATTGGTTGGAACGGGGAGAGGATTAGATAGGGTAAGGGGTTTTGGCGCGCAAGAGGTATTAGGTAGGTGGGTAGGAGAGGATGAGGGTGGTTAGATGGGAGTTTTGATGACCCTTCCCAGCCCGCCCGAAGTATGTGGTTAGTCTGGGGTGGTGGGGAAGAGGTTGTGGGTAGTCAGAAGGGGAGAGGGGGATGAGGGTAGGGAGTACTTTGGGGGATTGGTAGCAACTTTTAAGGGGGTGCCGGTATGAGGGGTTAAAAAGGCACCAGAGGCGGTTAAATGAATATTGTGAATTATATGGAATGGAAAAGAACTCGGGGGCGGCACCACCACGAGTAAGATGTGGCTTGACGGCACTGTAAGTCACATGGGGAGAAGAAGGATAATGTGGGGAAAAGTGAGCCAGTTTCGTTACGGAATGGCTTAACACTATTGAACCACTAGGGGAAATAAACCTGGTGCTAAAAAGATTTATATGTTACTAAGAAGATGCTAAGTGTTGTTGAGTTATTTATTGACATTTGGTGAATAAAGCTGCAGCCAAATTTTATTCCAAAGAGGAAGTGTTATTGTGTTATTTGAATAGGGAAAACATGAGTGTGATGAATAGACTGACTGAGGTGCGAATGTCAATGTTAAGTAACTAAGATTGATCAGAAACTCTTTAAACCATGTATAAACTGTACCAGAAATACCCAGATCAGCAAGTTTTTTAAGCGAAATAGGATAATTTACCATATCAAATACTCCAGAGATATCAAACTGTAATGGTAATGATTTTAGAACCATGACTTAAAGAATCTCTAACTTTAGTTATAAGCAAGACAAGCAGAGATTCAGTGCTTCTGATTGCTTCTGAATCCAAATTGGAAATCTTGGAGCAATGAGAATTTATTTAAAACCAGGTCAAACTATGGTCAACAACAGCCTCTATTATTTTTGCGAATAAAGGTATACTGCCTTTGGAATTGGTGTAAGTGCTACCTGACCTAATTCCTTCAGAAATTGACCACTTTGTAATATCACAAATAAACAATCTGCAACGAGTGTGTAGTTATAACAAGGAAACTCTCAAACACATCACTCCAATATAGTGTCACACTGGGGATTCAGATCTGAAGGATTAAATATATTAAATTTGTAATATGGCATTAATTAAAATAGTTATCCAAATCATAACCGCAGGTGGAGAATGTTTTAGCAAGTAAGAAGGACAGTCATCCAAAACACTGTGTGAACATGTAAATTTGTGAACTAAACAGGTTACTTCTGTACAAAATTCCAGTATCTATCAACTGGTATAGACTCACTACAGTTGCAATATTTAAGCTTCAAAATGCCACTTTTCTCACCATTGTATCTGTTAATGGATTGGTCAGCCTTTTTATTAACTATTGTTTTTTATTGGTCACAGAACAATCTTATAAAGCACACAGCATACCCTGAAATTCTATAATCGGCGCTTAAAAATTGCACATGCAAATTTAGACATGCACTCAATTTGTGTGTGCTATTTAATTGAAGAACGAGCTAATTTGTGCTGATACTTGGATGCTAGTAATGAATTATTGACACTATTTAGCCTTAATTGAAATTTATGTGTGCATTTTTAGTCTTGCAGATCCACAAGCAAATTTTACGCATAGCTCCATGCGTTCCTAGAATTTTTGTGTACTGTTATAATAAGGGGCCATGCCTAATTTAAATGCAATGATTTACACTAGAATTTACTTTCAGCAGCTTTTATAGAATAGCGCTTAGTGCTAGCGGATCAAGGGCAGGCAGGTTGGAGAGACAGACTGGAACAAGAGTAGGCAAGCTGAAGAGGCGGACTAGATCAAGAGTAGGCTGCAACTCACACCAGGCAAAGCTAGGAGACCTGTTTGAAAGGCAGTGCTGGAGAGTACCAAGATACTTTATAAAGGCCCCTACCTGCAGGTGATGTCATTATCGGGTTTCCAAGTAATTTTCCCTTTGCTGGCCCTTTAAATCTTTGGCCCTCAGCATGTGTGTGCACCTAGGAGAGCTAGCACTAGCCAGCACCAGAGTCACCCATGTGGGAGAGACCCGTACAACCGGCAAGGCATCCTGGAGTACTGGAAGCAGCAGCAGGGCTGGCCTGTTGCACTAGCGAGACAGTCTGGGGCCCTGGGAGAAGCTGCAGACCTAACCCCGATGCACCCTAGGACAGGAGGTGAGTCAAGGTGCGAGACACAGCAGTGGCTGTGACACCCTCTATCCCAGCAAGACCTCCTATCCCTAACCCCTTCCCTTATTTAACATACAATAATTCCAGATCAAAGTGCAAAGCACAAAATTCAACCACACTCCCAAACAAACTCACGGTTGGTTCTTCAGTGAGTCACTTTATTATAAAACCAATATAGGGTAATATATGATGCAACTGATCTCAACTCCTTTCCCCACCCATCCCATCCCTCTTTCATTCCCATAATCTTCAAGAATCTTAAGTCAAGTCTCTAAAGCCTCAAAAGGGGCCCAGATGTGCTTATATGTTTCCACAGCATGATGTTTCTAATCAGTGATTTCACTTATTCTTTGGATCATCAGCATACATTCTACAACATTAATAATCCCCAGGTTTTTGTCCCCCTTCCAAACCTTAGCTATTTTCATTCTTGTAGCTAGTTACTAAAGCGTGAGTAGTTTCCCTCTACCTTTTTGGGTGCCCATGAGAGTATCATTTAATAATCAGCTTTGCATATCCTCTTACTAATTGCAGCACTTCTTCCCACAATCTTTGGATAGTAGGATTCTCCCACTACATGTGTAGGAAGGATCCTGCACCACCATACCCTCTCCAACATTTATCATGGGCTCACAGTCCCATATAAATTTTTTTCTGCGGTGTCATATATATTTTCCAACATACTTGCAGATATTGTAGGAAGACGTAAACTATCAAATACCCAGAACCAATCCTCTTTTTCCATGTCTTTCTCCAAGTCCCTCTAAGATGAGCTGCAGCAGGATCCCATGAGTCACTTGGACTAGTAATAATCCTTTAGTTCCATTATACAGTTGATCAAAGGGAGAGCTCTCTGCAGTCACGTCTGACCAAACATCCCGCATGAGCATATAATGCTGCAGCTGGGTGGAATGGAACCTATCAATCTCTTGCAGCACATAGTGCATTGTGAATTCTGCAAAAGGTATGAGTTCCTCCCCCCCACCCCCATTCAAAGCCTGGTCTAAGAGCTGGAGCCTCTTCTCCCTACAATTCTCAGATGACTGAAAACCTCATATAGATTCTCTGGGGGAAAACCTACATTTCACTACATTTTAAGCTCCTAAATTATGACAAATTTTTAGATGAAAACTTAGAGGCCCATTTACTAAAGTGTGGTACAATTTGCCTTTACCGCACATTGAAGACAAAACCTAACACGTGGTAAGTGCAAAGCCTGTATGGTAAGTGCAGAGGATGTGCCCTACATTTACCACAAAAGACAGTGATTTAATGCAGTTCATGCTCTGCTAGACAGTGCAGGGGCACCCATGCTATCTGCCATGCCAGGGGCGTAGCCACACACCCAATTTTGGGTGGGCCTGGGCCCAAGATGGGTGGGCAGAAGAACCTCGCCCCATCCCACAGGTGATTTGGTCTCTCCTTCCTCGCCTGCATGCCATATAGTCTCTCAAACATCTCCCCCCCCCCCCCCCGTATACCTTTTAAATAGCAGATTTTCACCAGCAGCGAGCAACAACTAATACACACTGCTCTTGTTGGCCCCACACCCTTCCCTCTGATGCAACTTCCTGTTTCTGCCTAGGCAGAAATATATCAGAGGGAAGGCTGTGGGGCCGGTGCGAGCAGTATGTATGTCACTGCTCACTGCAGGCGAAGATCTGCTACTTACAAGGTATGCAGGAGGGACACTTGTTGGGAGTTTTCGGCTGGTGGGGCTTGGGGATCCCTGCCAGCCACATCATAGGTATGCTGCTACTGGGTGGGCCTGGGCCCACCCAAGCCCACCCTTGGCTACACCACTGTGCCATGGAATGTAACAGGATGGAAAGAAATATTAGCAGGTGCCTTCACCACAGTGGTACTCCCTCCTCCTTCTCCTCTGCAGCTCAGGTTCTCCCTGCAGCATAATTCTGATCCCTTTGTGACACCTACAAAGCACAAATCCAATCCCTGATCCCCTTCCCACCACCCACAAAGCACACTTCCAATCTCTGAAACCCCTCACAACACCCACAAAGCACAAGTCCAATTCTCAACCCCCCTCCCACTACCCACAAAGCACACTTCTAATCCCTAAAATCACTGCCAACACCCACACAGCAAAGGCCAATCCCCTTGCAGACACCCCAGGATTACAATTGAGAAGCAAACCCCACTGTCCTTACTGATTCACCCTTAAATAAGGATTTTTAAACTGTTGTTTTCTGAATTCAACACCCACCCTCCCAACCTTCTTAGGTCAGGCTCAGCACATCTTACAAGAACACCAGCAATTTTGCTACTTTTCTACATGCTTTCCCCAAACAAAACAATATACCAAGCTGCAAACTGTGCCAACACATTTCAAGGGTCTCACAGTCACTCACAGGGAAAAGCATTTAGCATAAGGGGATCCTTCACGTGCTCATCTTCAAATGTGGTATACATCATTCAATGTAAAAAGGGTGAAGAAGGGTGCTATACTGGAGAAACAAGCCAGATGCTAAAGATGAGATTTAATCTACATAGACATCATATGAAAAATGCCAGTGCCAACCACATGTCACCTCTGTGGGACAGCACTTTACAAAACCAGAAAACTGCATCAATGATTTTATGGTTGAGAATACAAAAAGAAAAATTTTAAGACAATCTAGGAAAGTAAGACCTTTGAAGTCAAAATGATAAAATATTTGGACACCCATCAGACAGGACAAAACAAAGATCCCATTATAAACCATATCCCATTATAAACCATACAATTATATTGCTTTGTCACCCTCTTATCAATAAATGTATAAAGTTAGTCCAATAGAAAGGTATTATCTTATTTTTTTCTATGTTTTGTTTTACATCTATTTATTACCTTTAAAAGTGGACTAACACAGGGGCTCTTTTACTAAGCCGCGTGATAGACATCTACGTGTGCCCAACATGCACCAGTTCGGAGTTACTGCCCAGCTACCACGTGGCCCATGTGGTAATTTCATTTTTTATACGTGCCAGAAATATATATTTTATTTTCTGGTGTGTAGCGAAAATCGGGCGGTAACTCCGACTTGATGGACGTAGGCAATTACCGCATGGTTAACATGAGAGACCTTACCACTAAGTCAATGGCTGGCGGTAAGTTCTGAGACCCAAAATGGACGCACAGCAATTTTTATCTTACTGCACATTCATTTTCGGCAAAAATTTTAAAAAGGCATTTTTTTTGCAGGCGCGCTGAAAAATGGATCTGCGCTCACCCAAAACCCGTGCCTACACTACCACAGGCCATTTTTCAGCACACCTTAGTAAAAGGACCCCACATCTACCAAACAAAAGAAATCTTATCTTTTTCTTCATTGCTTTTACTCAGTTTTCTTATCTTTATTGTCCTCTTCTGGTTTCTTCATTCATCTTCAACATGCCATAGAAGCAGAGCGATAGAAAATATGTTGGCAAATAGGAATAAGGTCCACCTAGTCTTATGAACTCTTTGTTGACTTTGTTGTAGCTGCTAGTTACCATTAAAAATGAAAAATATAACTGTGAATGTTAATATAGTAAAATAACAGCTGGGAATAATTTAACAGACAGTTTTGAAAATACTGTTATAACTTTATGTCAAAAGAAAAAATGTGTATACATGTGAGTATATGGAGATAAATTTCTTTTTGCAAATCAAAATATCCTGCGTCATTTTGTCTGGTCCACTGCACTTCACTGCGTTATAATTTCCACTCCATTGTACTGAAGTGTCTCTTTCTGTTCCACTGTAGTAAACATGTCTGAAATGCACTTTACCTTATAATGTGCAATACTGAATGTGTTATGCAGCATCTTAAGAAATGCATCACTCTTTTATTCAACTCAGAGACTCGATTCTGTGGTGAGTATTATATTTAACTAATTTTAGAACCTACTTACAAAGCTGCACTAAGCAGTTTATAAGTAAATTAGCACGCATTAGGAATGGAGTCAAAGAAGTTGAAAGCATTTGTATTTACCTGTTATTTGAATAGTTAAACAACAAGTTATGATTTATTAAACACTTTATATACTACCTAGCTTGGACAGATCAAGGTGGTTTACAAGTAATTAATAAAAATACATAACAATATACAGTTTTTAAAAATCCTGAAAGGAACTCTGTAAGACAGATAGGAAAGACCACATCGCTGTCATTCCAGAAAACACTACACTTTCCATTTCAAACACCTCTCCAATTACAGAAAAATCTGAAAATCCTTACTTCTGAATCATTTACAATATTAAAAGCCTGACAGAACTAAAAACTTTTAAGCAAGGGCTTAAACTTCTGTATCATCATTTCTGCTGTAATATAATTAAGAAGTTCATTCCACAAAATAGGTGCAAGTCAAGCAAAAACTCTCTCTGTAGTCCAACCCCATCTTATATTAATCCTGAATGGGACCCCCATGTTTACTTCTTGTGATGACCTTAACACCCTCCCTGGAACATAGGGAACAATTATAGATTGTAGATAAGCCTTTTTTCAGTAATTTCTCTCAGTTTAAATCAACTTGTTGTCTTTGATGTTATCCACAGTGAGTCTGATATTTAATTGCGGAATATAAATGTAATGCGTACGCCTTGTAGCTCTATAGAAATGCTAAATAGTAGTAGTAATGTAAGGTCGGAGAGGCTGAATGGGAATCCGAAAGGGGGGTATGGCTTGTTATGATGTGGGAGGGTTCCGAGTGGGAGTTAGAATTTGTTGGAGGGGACCAGGAGGGAGAGGAGCAGGGGTGAGAGATGCAGGTCACTACCCGGAAGCTATACAAATGCTGGTCGACATTCAGTTCCAGCACCCGCATGGCTAATTGACCAAAGTAAGAACAACCTTTTCTGCAGTTGTATTTGGTTACTTAACTATACAGAGACCAGCACTAAATATTGTTGGTTCCACCTCAACTCGACCCTCATAATGCCCTTCTCCTGCCCAGATGTGTAATAGCCAGTTAGTGCCGATATTCAGTGGCACTGCCTGGTTGAGGGGGTCTTTTACAAAAGTGTGGTAATCCCAACATGGGCTTGCCGCTTGCTAAAACAGAAGTATCACTGGGCTACCACAGCAGCCCTGTGGTAGTTCCCACCCCTAGCGTGTGCCATTTCTGGCGCAACAAAAATATTTTTATTTTTGTAGCACCGGTGTGTACCCTGCAGTGATCAGGCAGTGCCGCTCCCTGCCTGGTTACCACTGGGTTAGCACCGTAGCAGTGGCGTTCCTAGGGGGGGGGGGCGGTGGGTGCGGTCCGCCCCGGGTGCACGCCGTTTGGGGGGGTGCCGCACGTGCCTGTCCTCCATTGTTCCATGCTTCTTCTCTGCCCCGGAACAGGTTACTTCCTGTTAAAATATATATCTGCCGACCCTCTGACTATCTTGGAGGGGCAGAGCAAGATGGTGGACACACTCTGCTAGAGCTCGGATTTTCTTCAGCTTTCTTTTCCCTCTCTTCCAGTAAATCATGATGAATAGGAAGGGACATGCCCAGAAGGTTGGTAAAAGTGTTTCCTAGTGCATAGCTGAATGGGCCTGATTGATCTTTATGTTACTTAGAGCTCTCTCCCAACTCAGGCACTTCTGCTGAGCCACTGGGAGAGTTGCAAGGAAAGTGAGTCCTGCTCTCTCCCTTTGCCCACAATATTACTCTTAGCCCAGAACAGTGTGAACAACAGCAGTGGAGGCTGTGTATGGAGGGTTGAACCAAGGAATAAACACCCCTGTGTCAGAATCTGGAACATCTGGTGAAATAATGAATTCTGTGTGGTGTGAGCAGCCCTTGGACTGTAAGAAGGAACTGACTTTTACTTACACACTGAACCCGCAAATAGGTGGGAAAATGTGGGATACAAATGCAATAAATAAATAAATGCTCTGAAACCACAACTAATAATTCTGGAAGCTCTTTGGAGTGATATAAATAATATTAAAGTTACACTTTATAATCAGTTTCAAGCCCAGGATCAACAAGTTTCAAATCTTGAAGAAACTAATTTTTTTTTTTTAACTGATTTTCAGGAACATGAGAAATAGCTTCAAGAACTTGATCTGAAAATAATAAAATTTGAAACTTTTGGAGTTGAAATAGCTAAGGATGCGGCGTGCACCCGGGGCAGACTGCACCCATCGCCCCCCCCCCCCCCTAGGAACGCCACTGATCAAGAAGACTTCAAATTCTTAATGAAGCAATGGCCTGCCTTAAAAGTCTAAATAAACTTATAAAAGTATAAAATAGATTACAAGGTGTAGAAAAGATTAATAATACAAAAAACATGCATACAATATAAAATATAACAATATAAAACAATAAAAATATCACTAATAGTAAAAGATGAACATTTAATGTGTGTATACGTTACGAACGGAAACCAATATATAAAAAGAAACTGACCTTTGCTATTTGATTTGGAGAATAAAACCATCCAGTAGTAAAGGCACTGATAAAAAGTGGTCTACAAAATATGCAGTGACTAAAATATAAGTCAAAACACTGGACACATAAATATAAAAGTCTATATACATCTATCTATATATATATCCTTGTAGTTCATTAAGTTTAAAATTCAAGAAACACAAAGCTGTATTTAATATTGAACATGTGTGATGTTGAACATAAAAACCTAAGGAACACATTGAAATAGAGACCAATGTCTTTTCTTAAGACAAAATAGAGACAAACACTAGATATAAAGCTAATATGTTTTCATGACAAACTAAGATACACATAGGTAAAAGTGCAGGCAGCATAAGAGTATAAGAAGCACAAAAAAATAGAACAACAGTGTAAAGGGTGAGAAATTACTTAACTGAATGCCTTGCAATCAGTACGTGGATATAAATGTGTAAGGCAGGACTGATATAGCGAGTAGTGCTAAAGTGATTGAGAAACGGATCTGGAAACAGGATCCAATGAGAGAAATAAGCAGATATATAGTGCTTAACTATAAATACACGCTGAATGCAGCTACATGAGTGGATAGAAGATCCTTTAAAAGCTATTAAACTGGTATCCCGGCGGACTGTTGATATGATTTTATCTTGATTTACACACATGGGACATTGACAGAAGAAGACCTTTTAAACTGGAATAGTTTGAAATGGAAAATAGGTCCCTGTGATGCATAAACGTGGACAGATGGGAAAACTGTATATGTTTTGTGGTTACATTAGTATGTTGTGCCAAGAATAGGTGTGAGATAAAAGTTTGATAGCGTAAGGCTAGGAAGTAGGCGTGTTGGGATGATTGGTGTATGAATGAGTATTACTGATAGGGATATATGTATGGCATTGGAATCTGTTTAAAATTAAAATAAAAGCATTAATGAAATATCATAATACCATTGTAAAGTGAGTACTTAATAGGGGTAGATATTAGTAATTGTACTCTAGCTTAGGGTATTTTCCCCTGTTGGTAGACATATATTTAAAGACACATACCTGTTATATCTTTATAAAATTGTTCCTAAGTTGGCACCTATTTGGCCTCTTAACTTAGCACTACTACTACTACTACTTAACATTTCTAGAGCGCTACTAGGGTTACGCAGCGCTGTACAATTTAACAAAGAGAGACAGTCCCTGCTCAAAGAGCTTACAATCTAATAGACAAGTGAACGGTCGGTCCGATAGGGGCAGTCAAATTGGGGCAGTCTGGATTCATTGAACGGTAAGGGTTAGGTGCCGAACGCAGCATTGAAGAGGTGGGCTTTAAGCAAAGACTTGAAGACGGGCAGGGAGGGGGCTTGGTGTAAGGGCTCAGGAAGGTTGTTCCAAGCATAGGGTGAGGCGAGGCAGAATGAGTGGAGCCTGGATTTGGCGGTGTTGGAGAAGGGTACAGAGAGGAGGGATTTGTCCTGTGAACGGAGGTTACGGGCGGGAACATAGGGGGAGATGAGAGAGGAGAGGTAGTGAGGGGCAGCAGACTGAATGCATTTGTAGGTAAGAAGGAGAAGCTTGAATTGGATGCGGTATCTAATCGGAAGCCAGTGAAGTGACCTGAGGAGAGGGGTGATATGAGTATATCGGTTCTGGCAGAATATGAGACGTGCAGCAGAGTTCTGAACAGATTGAAGGGGGGATAGATGGCTAAGTGGGAGGCTGGTAAGGAGTAAGTTGCAGTAGTCCAGGCGAGAGGTAATGAGAGCGTGGACGAGAGTTCGGGTGGTGTGTTAAGAGAGGAAAGGGCGAATTTTGCTGATGTTAGCACCCAGTTATAAAATTACTGTCAAAATATACACAAAGAGAACATATACCATTTTTTTTTTCTGAGGAAAGTAATTGGAGTAAGATTCTGAATTGAGTCATTATGATGAATTGGGTTACTACCACCAAATTATCATGTTATCACTTGATCATGGAAGGTAAAGTAATCCAGGCTGATCTCTGTTCATGGTCAAGAGGGCTTCTTTACACTTTGATGCAGTGCTAAAGCAAATCATACAGCTATACCTATCACCATTACATGTATAGGAGACAATATTTTTAACACAGCTTCACTATTTAGGCCCCATGTTACCATTGGTACTGTGCCTGTTCTATAAGAACACTTATAGAACAGGCTCAGTACCCATGGTAATATGGCTAAGTGTCTTTATCAAATACTAGCATAAACCTGCATCAATGTGCCAAAATGTAGGCACAAACATTTATGACAAGTCTATGACTTATGCCTATATTCTACATTTACACACACAACATATAGTATTCTTTAAGTAGCCTGCATAAATGTTGGCCCCCACCAATGCCTCTCCCATGTCCTTCCCCTGCTAATACCCTCTACAAATTACACACACTACTGCTATTTACATGCATAAGTGTACCCTTAGCCATGTAGATGGCAGTATTCTGTAAACTGAAGTGCACAGAAGGAGCTTAAATTTTAGGGAACCTATCATTGCATGAGGGGGATAGTTACTAATAGTCACCATATACTACATATATTCAGCCCTGCCACTTATCCATGTAGTGGCACTGAATATACATTTTTTTTCAAATACCATGGCTATAGTTTGAAAATTATAATTACTACTACTACTACTTATCATTTCTATAGCGCTACAAGGCATAAGCAGGGCTGTACACCATACACAAAAGACAGTCCCTGCTCAAAGAGCTTACAATCTAGATAAGACAGGTAAACAGACAGAACAATTAAGGGTAAGGGAATACAGACAGAACAATTAAGAGTAAGGGAATAAAGAGGTGAGGATAAAGGACAGGGCAAGTGAGTTAGGAGTCAAAAGCAGCGGTAAAGAGGTGGGTTTTGAGTTTGGACTTGAAAACGGCTAAAGACGGGGCTAGATGTACAGGCTCAGGAAGTCTATTCCAGGCATGAGGTGCAGCGAGATAAAAGGAACAGAGTCTTGAATTAGCAGTAGAGGAGAAAGGGACAGATAGGAGAGTTCTGGGTTTGAATATTGACCTATGCATATACCAAACACACATCTGAAAGAATGCCAGTTTTGTACCATTTTTCTTCAGGTGGTCAATCTCTGCTTTCTGTATGACATAAAGCTGTAGAGAAAATGCAATGGCTTTTTGTGACAGAAACATTTCTCTGCCCTGACACACAGTCTGAGTGGTGACTCTACCCCTGTCATCTGTTTCTCATTGAGGTCAGTTTCTCAGAGGAAAGGACAAGATGATCCAGGTAGATTACAGTGCAGATTGCACAGGATGATTTCTCTAAGACATGAAATCATGTCTTCTCTTTCCTGCAGATGAGAACACCAATATACTGTTCATATACATTAGGATTAATTTTATAACAGGGCACCTAGGTTAAGCGAGAAGGAAGGTGCCTATTTTACCACTGTGTTATAATGACACATATGTGTCTGTAAAATACAGTATACTAGTACAAATAGAGCAGCAACAGTACCTTTTGAGCTGTAGACATTATCCTTGCTTGAGAGCAGGTATAAATGTTAGCTTCCACTTTTCACACATATTATATAAAATAGTTCCACTCTGGCTTGTGACAACTCTAATATGCCAGGAATCTTCAAATATTACTATAATACAAAAGAACTGGTTCCAAAAATAATTATATTACATTTAATTTTAAAGGACTTCAGCAGTGCCACTCATTAACTGGTGAGATTTATGCCCCACCTTCATCATTGGTCAATTGATTTACTCATTTGTCGCACATTAAAGTTTTAGTACAAACTTTAATATTTTTTCTTTATTTTTATTATAGTTTACTCATATACTGTACAATCTAACATTCTATAGGAAAGGAAAATATTGAGGGGAATATCAAGAAAAACAATCAAAGCAAAAAGCACAAAGAACAACAACTAATAATATGTCAATGATTAAATATTTTCACACCTACCAGATAGGACTTAACAAAGATTTGGGTTTTCTAGCACATTATAAACCATAAAATTGTACTGCTTTGTCATCCTCCTGTTTCCATGCATATCCCCCTGTCCCTCTTCCTGTCTCTCACCTATTCACCCCCATCCTGTTAGACTGTCACTGGAATGCTTTGTTTCACTTATATATACTGTCATCTACCAACATTTGCTTATTTCCAATCTGACGAAGAAGGGCAACCTTCGAAAGCTAATCAAGAAATGTATTAAGTTATATCCAATAAAAAGGTATCATTTTCTTTTCTTTTCCATGTTTTATTTTGTTTTATTTCTATTGATTACCAATTTTTTAGAACCCCCAAAAGTCCTTATTTGTTCTGGAAATTCAAAAACATCTGATGCCAGAATATTGAACACAACATTTACAGGGATACCTTAATAAACGTCAATATTTTAATATAATGCTCACCTTAAGTTTTAATCTGTGCCTTCTTGGGGACCACTTCCAACAAGAATCACTGGTTAGAACAGAAGCATTCTATATATGACATAAAATGGAGGATTATGGATCAGGTTATAGTAGGGTGGGAAGGTGCTCATCAGGAAAGAATTCTAAACTACAAAGAAGAGAACTGGATTTTTAATGTGAACACTGTACATCATGTGGGTTTAATACCAAAGTAGAATGGATGATGTTAGTTTAGTTCATAGGATACCGTGGTCTGACTGGAAAAAAATTCAGGTAAATTGGGTCATCTGATATTCAAGTATGTTCAAGAGAAATGCTGCTGGCATCTTTCACAAATAAGTTATTTTCTGCACCCAAATTTGTGCATGCAATTGTTAATACCATTTATAAAATGCAGGGGTTGATATGCAACAAATCAGTTGACCAATGATGAAAGTGGAGCATAAACCTCACTGGCTATGAGCAAAATGAAGTTAGTGAGTGGTACAGCTGAGGTCCTTTAAAATTTGTTCCATAATCCACTGAGGTCGGTTAGAATATGCTTGAGCTGGTAGCATCTGTTATGTAATTTGATTAATATTCCCTTTTATTTTTGTGTGTAATCTTGGATCTCATTTATATGGTTGAATGATTTAATTTCCTTCTTATTATATTTCATTTCAGTATATGTTTAAAAAACTGAGCAGGTGGCACCTAAGTGCTCTCCTTTCTTGCCACACCATACAAGACATACATCGACACTTGACAAATTATCCAAAAAAGAGTAGAATTTATTATGGCCACAATATTCTACAACTTAATAAATGTAAACACATTCACAGTATTGATCAATTTCATTCAAGTATACATTTTACAGTAATAAGCAATTACCTATATGCGTCAAATTTCTATCTAACACATTTAGGGAAATGGCCTAGCCTTTTGAGTAACACAGCTCACTCTACTTCTGCCTTAGTCATGTCTGATTCCTAACTGTACAACATACACTAGCTATGCTGTAACACAAAAGAAAATCTCACATATCCCTTCATACAATTGTGTCCTGATTATCAAGAACAGCGACCAAATGACAATGGAGGGATGTAACTCTTTGTATGTGAGGAAGGGCCAAAGAGGGCAAGGCTCCTCCTATTGACTTCCATAAGACTACTATCTCTTCCTTAAACTTCCCCAAATCCCTAGCCCCCTCCACCTCCCCCAAGTCCACCCCCTCTGGCTGTGCTGGGCCACCACCCATTTCTGTTTGTGACTGCCTAACGTCTGGGTCACAGGCCTTTTCTAGCAGTCACAATGTAGTAATTGTGATTTGTAATATTTTGAAATTAAAATAATTTTTTTTTAAAAAATACATGAATTCTGACCATTCCCCAGATTGAACACTCACAGTTTCTACATGTTTCATGTTCTATTTTTTAAAATAAAACAAAAAACATGTATGAAGTCAACATCTAACTACATAATTAGTTTAAAATATCAACTTGGTTATTTACAGACAGAAGTGAATGTTTTATAACTTACTTCTAATTAGGGTCATAGCATACTGTTTACAGACTTGGCTCTAGGTTTTATACAGGACATTCTATCAGGCATTTAAAGTTCCAATTCCAAGCTAGTCTGACTCTTCACATTGCAACTTTAAGCTGGCCTTTGTCAGTCTCCTAAAAGCTAACTGCTTCAGCTTTAGATGAAAAAGTGCTCTTGTGAGCACTTTTATCCTAGCCATTTCCAAGACTTCACTCTCCTGACATTTTAGATGAATATTGTCTACTACTACTACTACTATTTATCATTTCTTTATAGAATACCAAGGGAAGTGATAGAAAGCACATATACTTTTAAGTTTCGATCACTTACAGCAGCCCTATGGCTGATGTAAATGCTTGCACTTAGAAAATTGGAAAAAAAAAAACTCTGGGTGGTTGGTACAGAGTGAGAAGGGAATAAAAGAATGCCAGTGAACCATACTCCAAACCCTGGTGCATTATCATGAGAACGTTGAATGGGATCCTGTAGGCCACTGGAAGCCAGTGTTCTGAATAATAGTAAGGGATAATATGATCAAATTTCTTCAGGGTATAAATGAGTCCGATTACCATGTTCTGCACTAACTGGAGTCTATGGATTTGCATGATACAGTGAGTTACAGTAATGAAGGTGGCTAATGACAAGGGTGAGAACAAGTATGCAGAGCAAAGAGACTTCTAATTTAGAGCGGACTGAGGGGCCCTTTTACTAAGCTACGCACGCCCAACATGTGCCAAAATAAAAAAATATTTTCAGACGTGTATATCAGATGCGCGCCTGACACGCATAGGTCATTACCACCCAGTTACGACATGAGACTTTACTGCTAAGTCAATGGCTGGCGATAAGGTCTCAGAACCAAAATGGATGTGCGACAATTTTCATTTTGCCGCACTTCCATTTTCGGCAAAATTTTTAAAAAAGGCATTTTTTATAGGTGTGCTGAAAAATAATTCTGCGCGCACCCAAAACATGCTTAAACACTAACGCAGGCCATTTTTCAGCACACCTTAGTAAAGGACCTCTGAACAAATTTGACTTAGGATATAACTACTCCAGGAAATAAAAGCTCTCTAGCTGTTGATGTTGTGCTGGAAAAATATTGCTTGATTGATCATCTTTGTAGCTTACTTCAGTCTGTATTTAGTGCTTGGTCTCTAAGCATGAGCACATCTACAAAGAAAACAACTGAAAATCCAACCCCAGCACCAAACCACAAAGCTCACACTGTCTGTAAAGCATTACATCTTAAGTTTACTTGATTATTGTAATATCATCTATTTGGGAGCTTCAAAGCAAGTACTAAAGAAATTTCTTACCATATAGAATGTTGCATTACATCTGATCTATTCTTTGAAAAGATTTGATAATGCATCTTGGTATTATGAAAAGCTCCACTGGCTTCCAGTGCAGGCCAAGTATTGTTTAAATTCTCCTGCTTTAATGGTTTAGCCACAGCATATCTCTTGACCACTTTGTTTTGAAACAAAAATTAAGTTACCAGATCACTAGATTTTTTTTTACTTTTCCTCCTTTAAAGAATATAAGAAGATTATTGGATACTCTTTTTTCATTTCAAGCAGTTCATTTGGATAAGGCTGTTAAAGATTTATTAGGGAATCTTTTACTAAGGTGTGCTAGTGTCTTTAGCTTGAGGTAAAAATCAGCTGGAGTTAAACATTGAGATGACCATTATATTCCTATGGGCGTCTCAGCGTTTAGCGCCAGCTGATTTTAAGTGTGAACTAAAAATCCTAGCGCACATTAGTAAAAGACCCCCCTTACTGCCTAGAGTTAATTATAATCTGTTTCATAAACAGTTAAAAACCTATTTATATAGGAAATTTGTTCTAAATCATACTGATTAGAATATGGTCACCCATTAATAGCTAATTTTCTGTTTAGCGCTTTGTATTTCCTGGTAATGTCCAATCATCTTTGAGAATGTGAATCCGCATTGAACTAAAAAGTATATGTCGGAATATAAATTCATTGTTAATGTTAATTCAATTCCATTGGCCTAGGAGCACACCTTCCACTTATCCCATATCCACAATAACAAAGGCCACTTCAACATTGCATCTTTCCAACCACCCTGAGTTTCCTGGGTGGATCATTTTTTTCAATTTTTGGTTTTGATTGTTTGAACATTCAGTGCCTTCTGCCTGTCGTCAGTACCAATATCTGGATGGCTATTGGGGCAGGTTAGGATTTCTAAGTTAACCTTTAGTCCTATTTGCCCAGATAGTTATCCAGGTACCAGTACTAAATATTTGCATTGTTCAAATAACTATCGGTTCTACCATTGCTCCTCCTCCTTGCTTCTCCAACATTAACTGGAGATTGCCTCAGCAATCTCTGCTGTTATTCAGCTGCACTCCAGTTAAGTGCTGCAGAGTATCAGTGTCAAACCTCATCAGCGTGATTTAACCAGGTTGAAGCCCTCCTACCTGGTTAAAATCACATTAAATATCAACCTTTGTCTCTAGCAGCATAGTACAATTGACACAATATTACGGCTCTGGTTGTGCAACAGCTTAGAGAGAAAATAAATCCATTACAGGTAGTGCTGTTTCCTCAGCAGCTAGCATTCCTTAGGGTCCTTCTGTTTAAATATTGACCAGGCCTCATTCTACGTTGCTTTCAAATTCCTACAGGATCAGAAATATATATATGTATATATAATATTTCTTTTTTGTAACCTTCAGATATAGTCCAATCCTCAAACTCCTTAATCAAAAATTAAACTTTCAACTACTAATAAAAAAATAAGTAAATACGTTTTATGTTGCTTATAAGTGCTATACAAATAATTCAGCCTGCTATGTTTGTATTTTCTTTCTCCTTAATGGGAATGATAGCATTTCTCACTCCATGTAAGTCAATTCATGACTGTTAAATTGAGCTATTTTCCATGATAGCTGTCTTGAGACATTCTTCCAAGAAATTAGTGACCTCCTACCTGAGAGACTGAGGGTAAAGTGATCTCAATGCAATTAGACCAGACATGCTATTTTAAAAGGTAAAACACAGTGGAACAATTTAATTTTTTATTGCAAAGGGACACCCAAGGCAATTAACAAATTAATAGAACAGTATTTATTTTCTACTATCTTAATTTTGAGTAAACAATAAGAGCAAAAGTACATTGTTAAGCTTTCAAATATTTACATATCTGTGCTTAGCAATAGTCATTTTTTTGAGTGGTAGTTCTTTAGAAATCAAACAGAGCCGTCGCATACCAAAGCATCCATACAACCTACTCTCACCTCTAAAACCGAAGGACTATTCATATAGCTATAATGAGGATGATATGAATAGTTAATGTAATACCCTTTGTACACTCAAATCTTTATTTTTATCATAAATTGTCTTTAAAAGCAATACTTCGTCCACTATTCTGCAGGCAGAAACACTGGTCTTTGACAATGTTTTCAAAAAAATAGTTTGATATAGTTTTGCATTCAAAGATCTTTATCCACTTTCTCCAATATGTGTGGATACCCTTATATGAAAGACTGATGGGTGCTGTTGTGCCCCCACTACTAGGCAAGCCCTTGGAAACTGTAGAACGTGGGGTGGGGGGAGGAACACAGGCCTGCAGTCTGCCTTAACACTCCCTTGTCCCACTGCCAGGTCATGGCTGTAGGCTATCAGGAAGTGGGGTCTTCCACTAGCAGAAGCCAGAGGCCAGATATTGACCCCTCCATAGGTGAGGAGCTGGGAAAGACACTTATCAGTGAGATGTGCAGGGAATGTTGCCACTGCATGCATATGTGTCTCCAGATAGATCCCTGGACCAGCTCATCACCAACAGGGGGATCAGGCAGCCAATATCTGGCTTTTTAACTCTTCTGGGGAGGATCTCCACTGCCAGATACCCTATACCCATCAGCTTAGACAGTGTCACCCTAGGGATATGAGGAAAGTCTGCAATGTTGCAGTTTTAAAGGAAATGAGTCTCTATTGTTGGTACAGTGACCTGGACATAGCAATATAAAACAGGTCACACTATGGGGCATACTGACCACCCACTTCATCACTGGACTCTATAACTGTCTGTGTCCCAGGGTGGGAGTGAGGGCATCAACCATTGCTACAATACCTATGCTATTACCAGATACTTGGTGTCATCAAATGCTAGGGTTGATGGGGCTACATGGTCTATGTCAGAAGCTTTGAGGCCCACCTGGCATGTGAATCCCCAAGTCCAGCTCCATGCTACTACTACTACTTATCATTTCTATAGTGCTACTAGATGTACGCAGTGCTGAACACTTGAACATGAAGAGACAGTCCTTGCTCGACAGAGCTTACAATCTAATTAGGACAGACAAACAGGACAAACAAGAGATAAGGGAATATTAAGGTGAGGATGATAAAATAAGGGTTCTGAACAAGTGAATAAGGGTTAGGAGTTAAAAGCAGCATCAAAAAGTTGGAGGCTGCAAACTTGGTGGCATCACAGGTGTCCTGTGCCAAACATCCTTTGTATATAGGTGTCCTGCTGTGGCCAGGTAGAAGGCTACATGTATTGATTTGGATCATAATTAGCCTACTTGAAGTTGCATCAATAAACCAGCCCCATTAACCATTTGGAACCTGCAGCCCCATACCCTTTGGACACATTACATAGAGCTGCCTAAAATAAAGGTATGTTTTCATGCACTAGCGACCTACATGGTATCAACCAGCAGACACGTATAGACAGTGCCTAGACTATAGTGTACTCTATTATGCATGCTTCCTTACCCACAAGCAACATGGTTGAGGGGAAGAAAAGACAGGCCAACAGCAGTGGAATATGTACACATGAACATTCTTACAGCAATGGTATACATGGGTGAGGAGGAAAATGAAAGTAATCCTGCACAACTGTGGGGGATATATACATGAGTAAGGAGTCAAAGGAACAGTTAGACACATGTTTATTTTATCTCAATTGCAAGCTGTCAATTACTGAACAGCAGGAAAGCTTGCCCATAGGAATAACTTACCTCAATCATGGATCAGCAGGGCATAGGCCAGGAGAATAGTAAAGGGCCCAAGACCAGAACCACCTGCAGGTCATGAAGAGCAGGAACTATAAATGGAAGCCCTCCCCCTCTTCCCGGCATATGCTGGTGGGCCAGTGAGGGACCCCACTTCTGCCCCAATTCAGAATGGTTTACAGGACTAGAGAGAAGTTTCAAATGTGCTCTACTAAGAAGAGAGCTTCGACGGAAACTCCAGTAATTTGGAAAGTGAGGACAGTGCCGGGCAGACTTTTACGGTCTGTGTCTCGCAAATGACAAGAGAGATTTGGATAGGCTTTGACAGCAACTTCAGTAGTTGGAACATAAGGACAGAGCCGAGCAGACTTCTACAGTCTATGTCCCAGAAGCAACAAAGAAAAACCATGATCAAGTATATAATATCACGTTCATTAATGATTTAATCTAGAAGTGAAAATGAATGTGACTTTTGGGCAGACTGGATGGACCATTCAGGTCTTTATCTGCCATTACTTTCTATGTTATTATGTTACACGTATGCTGCCTGAATATGTGGAGGGACTTTTTCGATATGATGTCTAAGTCTGACTTTGGACGTTTTACACAAAGCGTCCAAATCCAGAACAGGAAAGAAGGTCATTTTCAAAAAAGAAAGACATCTATCTTTTTTTTTTTTTTAATACTATGGACGTTTTATGATATGGACGTTTTATTTTTTGGTCCATTTTCAAACAAAAAAAATGTCCAAATGCAAAACGTACAAAATACACAAGAAAATCCACAATAGAGTGAAACCATTCACATGTTCTAAGTGTGGTAAAAGTTTTGGTTGTAATGTAAATCTCAAAGTGCATCAGAAAGTCCACACGGGAGAGAAACCATTTGCAAGTATAGAGTCTGGTAAAAGCTTTGGTCAGAAGGTAAACCTCACAATGCACCAGAGAATACACACATGAGTGAAACCATTTGCATGTCCTGAGTGTGGTAAATGCTTTGGTTGGAAAGAAAGCCTCACATGGCGTCAGAGAACCCACACAGGGATGAAATCATTTACATGCATGGAGGAGGTAAAAGCTTTAGTTGCATTGGGACAGGTAATTAGGGAATGTACACTCTTGCTATGAAGTATGGAAAAATAGCACTCTGGTATTTAGATATATGTAATGAGACCTCCTTTTCAACTATAGATCTGAATTCAAAGCACAAATCTACTGATGAACAATGTTTAAAAAAATAGAAAGCTTGGCATCATGTAGAATAGTGGAAAAGTGACATCCCAGGAAAGCAATAGGGCATACTTGGGAGCACTGCAGTGGACTTTGTAAAATGCCCCCAGGTACACATCTCACCATTGTTCCTTTAACTTGTCTGCTGAGCCCCCTAAAACCCATCCAAAACCCACTATCTCCAACTGAATACCACTACCATAGCCCTTACAGGTGAAGGGAACACCAATATGTGGGTACAGTGGGTTTCGGGTGGGTTTTTGAGGGCTCACAGTTTCCTTCACAAATGTAACAGGTAGGAGGAGGTAGAAGCCTGGGTCCACCTGTCTACAGTGCACTACACCACTACTAGACTACTCCAGGGACCTGCATGCTATTCTAGTAGACCTGAGTTTACCATCTGAGGCTGACATAGAGACTGACAAGTAATATATTTAATCACATTTTTGGGGGTGGGAGGGGGATAGTGACCACTAAGGATGTAAGGGGAGGTGAGCCCTAATTCCTTTCAGTGGTCATGTGGTCATTTAGGGCACCTCTTGTGTGGAGTAGAGGAGTAGCCTAGTGATTAGTGCAGCAGACCTTGATCATGGGGGAAGTGGATTCAATTCCCACTGCAGCTAATTTTTTTAATAAAAACAGGTCTAGCTCAAAACTTCTAAGTTTTAGTTCTGGACGTTTTTGTTTTGTTCCATTATGGCTGAAAAATGTCTTAGTCTTAGGAACGCCCAAATTCCGTCCTGAACATGCCCCTGAAACGTCTCCTTAAGATTTGGACGTCCTTCTGACGGACTTAAGAGAAAAACGTCTAAAAAGAGGTTTTGAAAATACTGATTTGTACATATGTACATAAGTACATAAGTAATGCCACACTGGGAAAAGACCAAGAGTCCATCGAGCCCAGCATCCTATCCACGACAGCGGCCAATCCAGGCCAAGGGCACCTGGCAAGCTTCCCAAACGTACAAACATTCTATACATGTTATTCCTGGAATTGTGGATTTTTCCCAAGTCCATTTAGAAGCGGTTTATGGACTTGTCCTTTAGAAAACTGTCCAAGCCCTTTTTAAACTCTGCCAAGCTAACCGCCTTCACTACTTTCTCCGGCAACGGATTCAAGAGTTTAATTACAGGTTGGGTGAAGAAACATTTTCTCCGATTTGTTTTAAATTTACTACACTGTAGTTTATTTTATTTATTTATTTATTTATTTATTTATTGTTTGCATTTGTATCCCACATTTTCCCACCTCTTTGCGGGCTCAGTGTGGCTTACAATAAGATATGAATACAGAGAATACAGTTGATACAAATTGGTTATGGGTTACATTGTACAAGTTATGATAATCAAATTATCATTGGGAATATCACAATGGGACATCAACAGGGAGACTTTGGGAGGAGATAATAGGAAGTTTAAGGGTAGTGTTAAGACATTTAGGCACATGGTTTACCTATTCCTGTAAGTATATGTATGAGTAATGTGGAATTGGGGGGAATGAGAGATCTTGAGTGGATGTGTGATGCATTGATGTAAGTGAGTGTAGACTCTATGTGTTTTGGTTTTTTCCGTAGATTGACTCAAACAAGTGGGTCTTCAGTAATCTGCGGAAGGATGCTTGTTCGTGGATCGCTCTTAAATTGCATGGTAGTGAGTTCCAAAGCTGCGTGCTCGTGTGAGAAAAGGTTGACGCGTGTAGCGTCTTGTATTTCACGCCCTTGAAAGTAGGGAAATGGAGGTTGAGGTATGTTCGGGAAGATCTCCTAGCATTTCTGGGTGGTAGGTCAATCAACTCGGACATGTAGGCTGGGGCTTCGCCGTAGATGATCTTGTGGACTAGTGTGCATACCTTGAAGGTGATGCGTTCCTTCAGTGGAAGCCAGTGTAGTTTCTCTCGTAGTGGTGTTGCCCTTTCATATTTTGGTTTTCCGAAGATGAGTCTGGCTGCTGTGTTCTGGGCTGTTTGAAGTTTCCTCAGTGTTTGCTCTTTGCCGCCTGCGTATAATGAGTTGCAGTAATCCAGATGGCTGAGGACGAGGGATTGCACTAGGTTACGAAAGACGAATCTTGGGAAGAGTGGTCTTATCCTTTTCAGTTTCCACATGCAGTAGAACATCTTCTTAGTTGTGTTGTTTGCGTGGGTTTCCAGTGTTATGTGGCGGTCGATAGTGACTCCAAGGATTTTTAGCGTTTCTGAGATTGGAAGGTTTAGGTTTGGTGTGTTTATCGCGTTGAATTCGTTGGTGTTGTGTTGGGAGGTGAGTACCAGGCATTGAGTTTTTTCTGCATTTAATTTCAGACGGAATGTGTCTGCCCATGTGTTCATGATGTGTAGGCTTTGATTGATTTCGTTGGAGATTTCTTTGATGTCATGTTTGAAGGGGATATATATTGTCACATCATCAGCGTATATATGTGGATTGAGGTTATGGTTTGATAGGAGTTTTGCTAGGGGGATCATCATTAGGTTGAAAATAGTTGGTGAGAGGGGTGATCCTTGTGGAACTCCACATTCCGGTATCCATGCCTTGGACGTGGTTGAGTGTGATGTAACTTGATACGAGCGCAGGGTTAGGAACCCCTTGAACCAGCTTAGGACATTTCCTCCAATGCCGAAGTATTCAAGTATGTGTAGTAGGATTTCATGGTCGACCATGTCAAAGGCGCTTGACATGTCAAATTGTAGGAGGAGTATATTGTTCCCGGTTGCTATTATTTGCTTAAATTTGTTCATAAGGGTGACTAGTACTGTTTCTGTGCTATGGTTCGACCGGAATCCGGATTGGGCATCATGTAGTATTGAGTGTTTGTTTAGATAGTTTGTGAGTTGTTTGGTTACCATCCCTTCGGTTAACTTGGTTATTAGTGGTATGGATGCTACTGGTCTGTAGTTGGTAATTTCGCTCAGGTTTTTCTTTGTATCTTTTGGAATTGGGGTGAGTAAGATTTTTCCTTTTTCTTTTGGGAAGAGTCCGTTTTGTAGCATGTAATTTACATGATTCGTTAGGTCAATTGTGAATTTCATCGCATGCCCCCTAGTCCCAGTATTTTTGGAAAGCGTGAACAGACGCTTCACATCCACCTGTTCCACTCCACTCATTATTTTATATACCTATATCATGTCTCCCCTCAGCCGTCTCTTCTCCAAGCTGAAAAGCCCTAGCCTCCTTAGTCTTTCTTCATAGGGAAGTTGTCCCATCCCCGCTATCATTTTAGTCGCCCTTCGCTGCACCTTTTCCAGTTCCACAATACTCAAGGTGCGGTCGCACCATGGAGCGATATAACGACATTATAACATCCTCACACCTGTTTTCCATACCTTTCCTAATAATACCCAACATTCTATTCGCTTTCCTAGTCGCAGCAGCACACTGAGCAGAAGGTTTCAGTGTATTATCGACGACGACACCCAGATCCCTTTTTGGATTTTTTTCTCTTTTGAAAATGAGCCTGATAGTATCATAATAACATATGTTACTAAATGCAACAAGTCCATGTTTATCAAACACATAATGCAGAAGGGGAAGGGCTAGATGAGAAGTGTGTGCTTAACTATAGACTATAGCATCTGGTTGAAGGCCTCCTAGGTGCAACTGGATGATCCCTGAGGGGAAAGAATAGAGAGGCAAAGAGCTAGGAATGGAAAGCTCAGAGCAGATGAAAATCTACCTCCCATTTTGTAACCATTAAAAGAGGGAAATCAGGCCAGAAACAGATCTACCTCAGAAAAATTACATCTCTCCAAAACATTTACACCTGTTCCCCATAATCAAAGCCAAACATCTTTCTTATTTAGGTGTGGGCCATAATTGACCAAAAAAAGAGACATGTAACTCTTTGAAACATTTCCAGGCAGGGCCCATAATCATAAGTAAATCTTTCATCTCCAAAACGTGTAGGTGTGCCTTACTCAAGACGTTTCCGGGAGCATATTTAAATGTCTATTTTGAGATTTTCAAAATCATTATAATGGCAGCCAGGAAACAGGCACCCAGCAGAAAGAACAATTTCACTGAGGGGGGAAATTGAGCTCCTGCTCTGAGAAATACACAGTAGAAATGCCACTTATTACAGTCAGGGGCCAGAGGATAGCTGCAGCAAAAAAGGGAAGATAATGGGAGGCTCTGTGGGCCACATAAATGCAGTCTACCACTCCAACAGAGACACAGTGGACTGCAAACAAAAGTGGCAGCAGCAGAAGCGGGATGTCAGGTGCAAAGCTGGTGCCAATCTCCCCTGGCCAGGACACCACCAACCTAACCCCTGTGGAGAGAATGGTCCATACTCTCCTGCCCCAGGAGGGAATTCCTGCACTAGAGGCCTCAACACCTCAGCACAGCCTGAGCAGTCAGGTAAATGTGTCAGTAGCAAACTGTGCCATCTGTTCTGTGGCACCCTTCTTCAACATGTGGAACAGGAGGAGCCTTCATTGATACCACTCTTATTTATAGCACCAGGTCACATGTAGGTGGGGGAGGGGTGGAAAAGATATAGTAGCGGTCAGTGGACAGGTCGGGATCCAATCAGCTAGGTGGTAGGACAGCCCCTGTAACTATCATCATTTTTTGCCTTTTGCCCTCCACCTAGTCCCACCATCAAACAGTAATTATATGTGTTCTCCACACCTGTGTTCCTGTCACTGTGCCCACTGCACCCCTTCACCAGTCCTTTTTTTGTCTACCCACCTGCCTGTGTGGCTGTCTGACATGTTGGTATATGATGTACCCAGTGCACAACATCCCTTGGCTCCAGCAGTGTGGCATATAGTGGCACACATCATAGGGTTGCATAAAAATGTCATTCCTCATCATCTGTGAGTTGGACATGCACATGGAGGGTTCTGTGTGGGAATGCTGCAACACAGTAGCAGGTTAGGTAGTGATACAAACACTCCCTCCTTTTTCTCCAAGCAAGTGAAGTCAGTGACTCTGATGCTGAGGCAGGCTCTAGCGGCCATTCCAGTCACCAGCCACCGGCATAGGTGCAGAGTGAGGAGGCCAAACCATTTCCACCTTTAACCTCACCAGAGGGTAATGGGGCTGAATGGATGAGATGTGTCCCTCCAGGGGCCACATGCAATCAGACGACACAGGAGGCTGCAGGGATGGAGCTGGCCCCACATTACCCCCAGAAAACCTTTGTTGACCAAGAGGAACAGTCTGAAGTGGGCAATGAGAAGCCAACATGGGTCCATTGGGACCCCTCCTGGCAGAGAAGGCAGCTCATTCACTGGACCAGGCAGCTCCTGGCCCACAGCCTACAGCTGACAGACTATCTATACCAGAAATTGCAGCTGCTCTGGGAGAGGGTGGAGGATCAGCATGCCAGTGGAAAGCTACACAGAGGGGGTGATGATGGTGGGAGGATGTGGTGGTGGTGGTGGTGTACCAATCAAATAAATGTGGTCTACCTTTGCTAGAAATTTTTCTCAATGAGTCTTTGTCTTTGGTTCGTATCCCTAGCTGTGTGTGTACTCTGCTCTGCTCTGTGGGCAGAGGGTGGGGGCTTCTTGTTGTCTTCGTCTTGGGCCTGCTGCTGTGGTGGCAGTGGCTGTTCTGGGAAAGCCTATCCTCTGCACAGGCCAGGTTATGTAGCATGAATCAGGCCAGGAAGATCTTGGAAATCTTTTTGGAGCTATGGAGGAGCTTCCCTCCGCACCAATCTCGATATCAGAACCTGTTTTTGAGCTGTCCAAAGATGCGCTTTATGATGCCAAGTGAGGTCCGATGTCTGTTATTGTAGTTCTTCTCCACTGCTGTTTGGGGATGCACCAGTGGGGTCATAAGCCAGGTCTGCTTTGGGTATCCTGTCACCTGTGGGTGGAAGCAGAATCATAGACATGTGTGTGTACCTGGTCTTGGCATCTTGTGGAGGTGGGAGAGGAATTTTGGGTTGTGGAGACACCTGGAGGAAGGTTAGTGGGAGTGTAGGGTTACACTTACTTAAGAGCCAGTCACTGGTGATCTCCCCTCGGTTAAACCTGTGGTAGATTACATAGTGCTGTAGTTGTAGGCATCATGGGTTGAACCAGGGTATGTGGCACACACATCCAAAATCTTTCCCAGGAATCACATAAAACTTGCATATTCATAGAGTGGAATGCTTTCTTATTTCTATAGGTGGCCTCTTGTGCCCGGGGGGCAGGTGTTTGAGTGTGATGTATGTGCAGACAATGATGCCTATTACCAAGGGAAAGCAAGCTATGGTGTAGAAATTAGCCATGTTGTTCTGCAGGACCTGGGGGATGATGGGGAAGGTGATGTAGTCCGAGGTGTGGGTAAGGAAGGCATCAAGAAACTGGATGAGGCAGTTTGAAATGGAAGTATGGGTCAAGCTCACATTCACAGCTAGGACAGGCTGGAAGGTGCTAGTGGCCAGTACAAAAGAGGGAAGCAGTGACCTTGATGTATATAGGGATGGGATTTCTACAAGTTCTGGCCTGCATGAGGGGTTGGGGCTGGTCACACAGCTGTTGGATAGCAACCCGGTCAAGCCAGTATCTAGTGAGAAACTGCTGGTCAGTAAGGTCCAGAAAATGGGTACGGTGCCTGAAAACTCTAGGATGTGGGTATCTCCTGTGGGACTTCCCTTCCAAACTCTCCTTCTTCTCTAACATTTAAACCACCAGTGCATTCAGTGGATATATATCCCACCACCACATATAGCAAGAGAAATACAGAAGATGCAACCCACTAACCCCAGACAAATCACTATGTACAGCTCTACCTACCAACCTAGTGAATCCCACCACCAACATACATCACCTGACACTCACTTTCCCACTGTGCATTAACCATTACCATAGCAAAGAACACATATCACTTAATGACAGTTAAATAGGTGGCATTAAACGTAATCTGCATGATCTGTGATGTACTTAATCTACAATAAGTGTATTGTCGGTAGCTGGACAGTAACTCCGAATTGACACACGTTGGGTGCGCGTAGGCATCTACACTGTTTAGTAAAAGGGCCCTTCAGGCATCCTTTTGGAATCAGTGTGCACTTCCCTCACACTAATAATATACGTTTTACATTTTAGCATACGGGCATTTGAAGGTGTAGAGTAGGGGTGCCCTGTACTAATCGAATAGCGTAGATAAATTGCTGCCCACTGCCCGATTAGTGTGGGGTTAGAGTGAAAGCTCCTACCACCTAATAAATAAGTGGCAGTAAGGGCTTATATGCTAATGGTAATGCACTATTTGGGAAATTAGTGCATGGCCATTAGTAGGAAAAAAGAAATTGCACCATTTTACAGCCACACTAAAAGTAGCCTCAATGCGTAGGAAACCCACAAGCTAAAAAGAGTGCAGGCCATTTTTGTGTGCATGTGGCTTAGTTAAATGGCTCCTAAATAAAAGGGTCTCTATGTTATTAGAGCCAGATCTTATTTGATAGAGGATTTAAAAATGGAGACTGTACACTCAAAGAATTATAACGTTTATATTTTATTTTATATATACAAAAAAGCAAATTAGTCAAGCATTTATCAAAAATGACATGGCTATGCTTCCAAATACTATAAATGACAATCACACACTAATAATGCCCATTTTTATTACTAACTGAAAATCCCTGGTATCTATATTTGACTGTATTTACTATTTCACCAAAGGATAAGAACAAACCTGGGGCTTGAACTATATTAGATTTTTTGCATCAAATGACTATTTATTTATTCTCCTGTATATACCTCTAAGTCCCTCATTAATTATCATTAAGCCCTAGATTCAAATAGGGTTACAAAGTTCTTGTTCATCTTCCTTTCTTGTTTGGCAGAAGAGTACTGGAGTACTTCAGTATGCATTGCCCCTAAGCTATATAGTATAAGTAATTATACACATTATACCAATATTGCAATAGCATATAATGAACTGTTAAATGCTAATCAAATATTTAAATACATTTATTGCAGTAGATAGCAGTGGAACTACAATGTTTGGTTAATGAATCTATTGATTAAGTCAGTTCATTATGTTAATTAAACTATTCAGTAGTGACATACTTTCTAACTGAATCTACTAAAATGCCATGGCAATTTCCATTTGCCCTTTTGCCATTCAATGGAAATTGGAATTTGCACCATAATCTTTCATTTACTGTTACTCAGCAGCAAATGAAGGTTTGTTCTCGTGCTTTATTTTTTTTTTCTTATATTTATAGTTTTCTGTATTATTTTTTCTTATATTTAGATATAGTTTTATGGTTGAAAGAAATAAACTTTGGTTCCCTCCAATACCCAATATAAGTGTTCTTTTGAGTCAGCATATGTTAGCTTTCAGTGAAGTCAGGTACTGGTCTAGATTAGAGGAACAGCCTAGCTGTGAGGGCAGTGGGCTGAGGATGAGGAAAGCTAGGGTTCAATTTCCATGTTACACATTGATGCTTTTTGGACAAGTTGATTAATGCATCATTACTTCATGTACAAACTAGAGGTCTCTTTAGTAAGGCACAGTGTGGCAATGACATTTGACAAAGTGTCTCATAAACTCCTGAGGAATTTGGAAAATCATGGGACAGGAGGTAATGTTCTATTGTGGATTAGGAACTAGTCAAAAATAGAAAACAGAAAATAGGGTTAAATGGCCAGTATTTTCAATAGAGAAGGGTAGATAGTAGGGTTTCCCAGTGGTCTGTGCTGGGACCACTGCATGTTAATATATTTATAATTAATCTAGAAGTGAGACTAACTACTGAAGTAACTAAATTTGCTGAAGATGCTATATATAGCACTTAAAATTACACATGCAAATTTGGGAATGCACCCAATTTATGCACATAATGTAATTAACAATAAGGCCAATTAGCACCAATTAATTGGGCGCTATTAATCAATTATCAGCACTAATTGACAATTTAAACTTATACACACACCTTTAGGTGCCAAGATCCACAACAGTGGCTAAGAAAGCAAATAAAATGTTAGGAATTATTAGGAAAGGAATGGAAAACAAAAATGAGAATATTATTATAACACCTTACTATTGCTCCATGGTACTACTATGTGCAATTAAGTCACCACATCTCAAAAAAAATATAGAATTAGAAAAGGTGCAGAAAAGGGCAATGAAAGTGATAAAGGAGAAGGGATGATTTCCCTATGAGAAAAGGCTAAAGAAGCTAGGGCTCCTCAGCATGGAGAATAGATAGTTGAGGGGAGATATAATAGAGGTCTATGAAATACAGAGTGGAGTGGGATGACTAGACGTGAACCGTTTAATTACTTTTTCTAAGAATACAAGGGATTAGGGGGCACACAATAAAGATACTAGCAGGCTTATTTTCAAAAGAGAAGGGAGCCAATCTTTCAACACAAATCGGGAGATGGGCGTCCTTTTCCCAGGGTCGCCCAAATCGGCAGCCAATTTTGGGTGTCCTCAACTGCTTTCTGTCATGGGGATGACCAAAGTTAACGGGGGGCATGTCGGAAGCGTAGCAAAGGCGGGACTGGGCGTGCCTAACACATGGGCGTCCTCGACCGATAAGGAAAAAAAAGAAGGACATCCCTGAAGAGCACTTGCCCGACTTTACTTGGTCCATTTTTTCTTACGACCAAGCCTCAAAAAGGTGTCAAAACTGACCAGATGACCACTGGAGGGAATCGGGGATGACCTCCCCTTACTCCCCCAGTGGTCACTAACCCCCTCCCACCCTAAAAATATATTTTTTCCAGCCACTATGCCAGCCTCAAATGTCATACCCAGCTCCAAGACAGCAGTATGCAGGTTCCTGGAGCAGTTTTAGTGGGTGCAGTGCACTTCAGGCAGGCAGACCCAGGCCCACCCCCCCCCCCCACCTGTTACACTTGTGGTGGTAAATGTGAGCCCTTCGAAACTACTACTACTAAAACTACTACTACTACCCACCAGAAACCCACTGTACCCACATGTAGGTGCCCTCCTTCACCCCCTTAGGGCTATGGTAGTGGTGTACAGTTGTGGGGAGTGGGTTTGGGGGGGGGCTGGGTGCAGTCCGGGACCAGACTTACTCTGGTAGGCCATAGGGTTTAAAACCACACTTTATCTTTACTTTCTTTTTCAGTCCAGGAGTAAATGAATGTCACTCTCACCCAAGGAAACCTCTCCAGTCCAGGTTTTATGAAAACAAACATACCTTTACTTGAATTCTGCAACAGGCAGTTTATCCAAACTTATTATTCTCTAGTAACAGTTTTTTTTCTTTCCAAAACAAACAGTTCCAATTGCATACAAAGGGTTAATTTGCTGAAAATTAGGTTTAAATGCCATTTCAATACTTGGCGTAATTTAATAGTCCATTTTTCTAAATCCTAAAGTATATACATATTTACAGCTCATCAAGTCCAAAAACTATCCCTTTGGGTAGAATAAGCCAAGGCTGTACCTGCAGTAGTTTTGCAGCAAGCTGTTTCCACTTAGGACCAGACCTCCCTGTCTGTCCTCTCTCTCCCAAAAGTGTACCTCTCAGGGCTACTGCCTTTAGCAATGAAAAGGTCCCTTCCCTGTTCTTCCTCCCTGGCTGGATCAACGTTTCTTCCACCCAGAGCACTTCACACACTCCACGGTCAATGCTTTTACAGTCAGTTCAGCCTTAGGTTATTGGGTCTATCCAAAACACCCCCTCTCCTCACAGGTCCTGGCAGGGGTAGAGGTAACCAAAAACCATGTGCTCTGCACAACAACTTTTATTAACTCCAAACTTCACCCCTACTGTTATTCAATAACCAGAAGCATTTCCCTCAGCACTTTCGCATAAATATTCCTCTTGAGGGTGGGGCTTCTCTCCCTTTCCAACCTGTTCCCTCCCCCCAATAACTATGAAGGAGGGGTTTCTTATCAGGTTAGTAATCCCCATTATAATGGGGAATTGCACATACTTTGGAGGAAAGACAGGAGTGGGGAGATTTGATAGAAATATTATATAGCTCCATGGCATAAATACATATAAATACAATTGAAAAGTAGCTCTGGAATGAGGTACATAGGATAAAGGTGAAAGGGGTAGACTCAGGAGTAATCTAAGGAAATAGTTCCTTATGGAAAGGGTAGTACATGTATGGAACAACCTCCCTGTGCAGGTGTTGGAGACAAATTTGAGAAAACATGGGACAAGCATATACAGTAGGATCTCTAAGGGAGAGGAATGGATACTGGATGGTAAGGATGGGCAGATTGGATAGGCCATATGTTCTTTATATGACTTCCTTTTCTATGTTTCTGTTTGTTAATTGATGCAATGCACATTAATTTTTTTAAATTATGCACATGAAGGTGCTAATTTTCAAAGCACATAGACTTTACAAGGTTACATAGAGGAGCATTTTCGATATGACATCTCAATCCAACTTTGGACATTTTGCTAAAATCATCCAAAATTCAAGCGGGGAATATAGCCATTTTCAAAACAGAAAAATGTCTCTTTTTGTTCAAAAATTGCTATTTGCTAGCTGTTTTTGTGCTCTGTGCATTTATTTTTTTTGGTTCATTAAAAAAAAAGTCCAATTGAAAAATGCACAAAATCAAGCCATTGGAATGTAGGAGGAACTAGCATTTTTAGTAGATTTGTCCCCCAGACATCCCAGGAAAGCAATGAGGCACCATAGGGACCACTGCTGTGAACTTCAAATAAATTCTCCCAGGTACACATCTCAGCATTGCTCTCTTATCTTGTCTGCTGAGCCCTCCAAAATCCATCCAAACCCACTACCCCCAACTGTACACCACTACAATAGCTCTTATGGGTGAAGAGGACACATACAGTGGCGTTCCTAGGGGTGCTGACACCCAGGGCGGATCGCTGATGTGCCCCGCCCCCCCGGATGCAGCGCCCCCCCCCCCCCCCCGGAACAGCGCGACCCCCCTCCCGGCGAAATAACCCCCCGGGTGCAGCGCGACCCCCCGGTGAAAGAACCCCCCCGCGTGCACGCCGCTGGGGGGGGGGTGCTGCGCGCCTGTCGGCTCTTCGTTTCCATGCTCCCTCTGCCCCGGAACAGGAAGTAACCTGTTCAGGGGCAGAGGGAGTTTGAAAACGAAGAGCCGACAGGCGCGCGGCACTCCCACAGCGGCGTGCACCCAGGGCGAACCGCCCCCCCCCCCTTGGTACGCCACTGGACACATATATATAGGTAAAGTGGATTTCTGGTGAGTTTTGGAGGGCTGACATTTTCCACCACTAGTGTAACAGGTAGGAGGAGGTATGGGCCTGAATCCACCTGTCTGCAATGCACTGCACCCACCACTACAGTACTACAGGGACCTGCATGCTGTTCTAATGGACCTGGCTATAATATCTGAGACTGTCATAGAGACTGTTGAAGCACTGTATTATTCACATTTTTTATAATCAGTGATCATCTAGTCATTTAGAGCACCTTTTTGTGCCTTATTCATTATAAAAACAGGTCTACACCAAAACATTTACATTTTCACCCTAGACATTTTTGTTTTGTTCTATTATGGCTGTAAAATGTCCATGTCCTAGGCACACCCTAATCCCACCTACATGCCTCTGATATTCTCCCTTGTGATTTGGATGCACTACAGCACAACAGGCCCTGCTGCAGGTAACTCAAGCTAAACTTTAGTAAAAGACCCCCCCTAAGTGATCCCTCGTTAACTCAGCATTAGCCAGTTAGTACAGGCTAATACAAATGCACTAGCCGGTTGATACTTCTATGCCCACTTTCTGTCCATGATACACCCCCTGCAAAATTTTTTTAAATAAAATACAGTTAGTACACATTTTCTCATGCTTTATGAGCATGTTAGCACTTAACACCCTTCAGTAAAAGGGCCCCTATTTTAGGGGGAAAAAGTTACTACTGAAATAAAGGAAGAACATGCAGAAGCTGAATTAATGTGAGCTGTCCAGGAAAAACCTATTTAACAATCAATATATATGATTATTATAAAGACTATTTTAGTTTGCTGATTTTCTAATCCACTTTCAGCAAGAGCATTGAATATATTCATAACACACTGTTGGAATAAAGAGAGGATTTACATAAACTTTCAGCACAGCAAAAAAATGATGGATTAAAATGTAACAAAAAACATCACCAGGATGATATGTAAAGAGGAGGTAAAGCTTGTAGGCAAATTCAGGTTGGAGTCTACTTGATGAAGTAGAACAACTGCCCGATTGAACAAGGCATATTAAGCCGAACATGAATTGGGATCAATAAAATCACTTACATTATGACCCCACAGGAAAGAAGGGCTATGAATCAGATGGAACTTCCTCACCTCCTTCTTGGAAACTAGACTTAATGAGGAAATAACAAAATCAATAAAGAGGTGTGGGGGGGGGGGGGGGGGAATGAAAAGACCCAGAAATCCTACCATGCCTCTGAATGCAAAGCTACTAGTAAAACACTGGAACACGTCTACTAAAATGGAAGACCCACAAAAGGAATAATAAACCCAAAGAAAAACCCATTACTCAAAAACTGGACTGCATCATGATCTGGGTACAACTGTAGCCAACTAAGCAAAGCCTACAGCTTAATGGATGACCAGGCCTTGCCAAACTGTTCCAGCTATTCCTGCGACACTGAGCCAACCCAAATGAGATCTAAGAGCCTGAGAAGACACAGAGGCACAGTGGAAAGCAGGGTGCACCCCTGTTACAAAGCGAGCGTCTGTGCTGAAAACTACAAGCTGGGCATGAGTGCCTGGCATTAAAATGGATTATATGTACGATTTTTATTCTTTTTAGGTTGAATTAATTTTTTGAAGAATTTTCATTTGTATTGTGGGTTATATTGTAGCATCAATTAAGAATGTAATATTTATCAATAGAAATCAAACAAGATAAAACATGGAAAAGAAAATAAGATGATGCCTTTTTTATTGGACATAACTTAATACATTTCTTGATTAGCTTTCGAAGGTTGCCCTTCTTCGTCAGATCGGAAATAAGGAAATGTGTTAGCAGATAGTATATATAAGAGGAACATCAAAGCATTACTTTGACAGTCTGACAGAGTGGAAGGGTGGGGGTATGCATGGGGACATCAAAGCATTTCATTGATATTCTAACAGGATGGGTGTTGGTGGGTGAGAGGAGGGTAATAAACAGAGAAATAAACAGAGAAATACAGCTTTATGGTTTATAATGGGTTAGAAAACCCAGATCCTGTTTGTTGGGTGTCAAAATATTCAATCATTCTTATTTCAAAGGTCTTACGTTCCTGTATTGTTTTAAAATTACCTTTCAGTATTCTTACTGTGAAATCACTGGTGCAGTGTTCTGGTCTTGTGAAGTGTTGGCCCACAGGGGTGGGGGCTTGACTGGCACCGGTTATTTCCATGTGATGTCTTTGCAGATTGAATCTTGTCTTAAGCATCTGGCCTGTTTCTCCAATATATCATCCTTCGTTACATTTTTTACACTGAATGATATATACCACATTGGAAGATGAGCATGTAAAATAGTCCTTTATGTTGAATATTTTTCCTTTGTGAATGACTGTGGGGTTTTGTAAAATGTTTTGGCATAGTTTGCAGCTGGCTGTGTTCAGGGAAACGTGCCCTTTTCTTTTTCTGTCTGTGTTGGAAGTTTACTTCTGATCAGCTTGTACCGGTAGAATTTTATGCCAACCTTTTTATGGCTGAGCTGGAAGAGACATTTCTGAATACATACCAGACCAAACCTCTAAAATACTACCGGTACATCAATGACATTTTTATGATTTGGACGGAGGGGGAAGAAACTCTGAAACAATTTTACTATTCCTTTAATACATACCATCCTACAATCAGATTCAAAATTGACTACTCCCCAGAAAAAGACAATTTTTGGACACCACAGTCTCAATCAGTGATGGGTGTGTACAAATATCTATATACAAGAAACCCACAGACAGATGCAGCTACCTCCACAACTCCAGCTTCCACCTTTCACATACAAAAAGATCCATTATTTACAGCCAAGCCACAAGATACCACCGTATCTGCTCGGACCCAGAGGATAGAGACAGACATCTTGAAACCCTGACTGCATCCTTCAAACAGAAAGGCTACAACCCCAAAATAATCTCCAAGAATATTGCGTCCTCCCTCAAAACACCCAGGGAAAATCTGCTACAGTACAAAGAAAAAAAAGCCACAGACAGAATTCCCCTTGTAGTGACATACAACCTAGAGCTGGAGAAACTGAGGAAAATCATAAGAGACCTACAGCCACTACTCCAGGAAGATGAATTACTGAAAGAGATATTCCCATCCCCACCAGTGCTGGCCTTCCGACAGCCACCAAATTTAAAACACAAGGTGATCAGAAGTAAACTTCCAACACAGACGGAAAAAGAAAAGGGCACGTTTCCCTGTAACACAGCCAGCTGCAAACTATGCCAAAACATTTCACAAGACCCCCCAGTCATTCACCACCATGCCACATAGCTGAAGCCTGCCCATCTCCCCAAACCACTAGCATCATGCAAGACCCACCCCTACCCTTGCCCAAGCACTCACAACACCTGACCTTTTTTTTTGTTACATTTGTACCCCGTGCTTTCCCACTCATGGCAGGCTCAATGCAGCTTACATATTGTATACAGGTACTTATTTGTACCTGGGGCAATGGAGGGTTAAGTGACTTGCCCAGAGTCACAAGGAGCTGCCTGTGCCTGAAGTGGGAATTGAACTCAGTTCCTCAGTTGCCCAGGACCAAAGTCCACCACCCTAACCACTAGGCCACTCCTCCACTCTTTAGTGCACAGGCCTCTTGGATGTCCTTTTCCCACTCTCCTGGCCTAAACTATATGCACATTCCCCTCCCCCTCTCCCTAAGACACTTAAGTGCAATGATTTCCTTCTGTGTGGAGTAGTACCCTAATGTTTAGTGCAGTGGTCTGAGAACCAGGGGAGCCAGATTCAGTTCCCAATGCAGCTCCTTGTGACTCTGGGCAAGTTACTTAACCACCATTGCCCCAGGTGCAAAATAAGTACTTGAATATAATATGTAAATCGATAGAGTTCAAAATGGCCGCCGAGTAGGATGGACCTATTTTGGAGCTCCTGCAGAGAGTTGTTTCCTGTCTTAATTTGGATGGTTTTCCACCAATAATACCTTAATAATGCCAAAGAGAAGGGGGAAAGCCGCTGCTGTAGCCCACCAGCGACTGGGAACCCCGACCCGAAGTGGACCTATAGACTCTTTTCTGCAGCGGGTGCAGGACGCAAGAACGCCGGTGAGCGGCTCGCTGGAGTCTTCTGCCGTGGTTGAAGGCGTGCAGGGATCCTTGGAGCTGGAAGTATATTTGAGCCCCGATGCTCGATCGCCTCCCCCTCCTCCAGCGCAACGAGGATTCGCTCCGTTCCTAGCGGCGTCACCAAGCCCGATCCCGGAAAGAGAAGTAGTGGAAGGTAGACCGAGGGCTGAAGAACGCGAAGGAGCAATGTTGGATACGTTGACTGAAACAACAATGGAGGAAGGAGTTATTTCCAGCGGGGGTGAAGCTTTCTTGCAATCGGAGATAGGAGCCTTTTCACTAGCAGTTTTTCAAAGCAAGCCTCCCGAAGTGACTCTTGATTGTCTCTGGAATTTAATTGCAGATTTGGGCAAAGTTTACCGCAAATGAAAAAACTTAAAAAAGATATAGATTGTGTTGAAGATAAAGTTAAATGTTTAAACACACAGGTTGAAAAACAAGCCAAATAAATACACCAGCTGCAAGAAGTTCAAAATCTTATGTTAAAAGACGTAGTTAACCTTAGAAGGAAAGCAGAGAATATGGAGAACTTTACTAGGAATAATAACTTACGGCTTGTGAATTTTCCCTATGTACCTAACATGGCTCCTAAAGGGATACTAAAATTATACCTTAAAGAAATTCTTCAAATAAAAGAGGAGAATATGCCTCCTTTCACACAAGTATTTTATTTACCATCTGGGAATTTAAGACAGCAGCAACAGCAAGAAAATCAAGCCCTCAATGTTTCAGCATTATTAGAGATATCAGACACAGATTTAGCAGTGCCAGCCACTTTGGTGGCTACAGTGGCTTTGTTGCCAGATAAACCTTGGATTTTGAGAATGTTTTATAAAAACCGTGAAAAGTTATTCAATGGTTTAAAAATTCATATTTTTCCAGATGTATCGAGGGAAACTCAGCTGCGCCGGAGAAAATTTTGTTACCTCAATTGAAGAACTGACACTTAATTACAGTACAGGACACAATAAGCACTTCAGCCTAAAAAAACAATGGTGAGATTTAAGATCCAGAGCTCCCTGAATTTGGCCATTGCCTTGTTCTGAAACAGCCCACTGAACCAGGACTGCCGCATTGTTAGAGCATTTCACATCCCCTGCCAGTCAGATATTGAGCAGGCTCCCACAGTGCCCTGGTCTCCGATAAATGATCCAAGTAGTGCTCCCACACCCCAGTGGCGTAGCCAAGGGTGGGCTGGGGTGGGCCCAGGCCCACCCACTTTAGATTCAGGCCCACCAAGTATAATGTGGCTGGCAGGGACCCACCAGCCAAAAACTCCTAACAACTGTTTGCTGCCGGTGAAAATCTGCTATTTAAAAGGTATACGGGGGAGAGGGGATGTTTGAAAGGCCATATGGCATGCAGGCGAGAGAGGGAGAAACCAAATCACTTGTAGGACAAGGAGGAGTTCTGCCCACCCACCTTGGGTCCAGGCCCACCCAAACTTGGGTGTCTGGCTACGCCCCTGCCACACCCACAAATAAAGTCAGTAGCAAACCGAAACACCGCCAAAGCACAAAATTTATGTGACCATCAAACACCGCTTAGAGACTGGACAACAAAAAAAGAAACCAACCTACCAAACACAGGAGCATACCAAACAGGTAAGCAAAGTGCTGCATAGAAATAGGTATCACTACAACACTGCCCTGGTTCTCACTGTAAACTACAGTCCGCCAAAAAAATCTCCATACACACTTTAGAACCTCCTTTGTTCTCATTGGTGCACCAGCCCACTGTCAGCTTACCAATCATACCAATCACTTGCTAGTGCCATGGTTCCCGCCGCTCCCCGACCCCAAGCCCTCCTTTTTTTCCCTTCCCCTCCCCCATTCATCACTGTAATTGCAATACAATCACAGGTAAGAGGAAGGGAACGGCTCAGCCATGTTATGGCACCCTCTGTTCATTGAGTAGATACTTGCTATATGTGAGCATTCCTTTTGTAAAATTGGAACATATATTGTAAAATACCATCTAAATTATTTTAATCAGACAGTACTGGATCTTATTTAATATACACCTATTAGAAAAGGACCTTATTAAATACACATCATTAAAGGGTAGAGTCCTCATGGTTTCTGCTAGCATCCTTTAGTAACAGGACTATGAAAAAGATTTGTTTGTTCCCATTCTGAAGGTTTGAATAATAATTTTTATTGTATTACTATATTAAGTAGGTGGATCTGATTAATGTTTACCTGCAGATTCAAAAATATTGTTGAAACTCTCATGAAGCTTATATCCAGTGAAACATTGATCAACATTGGCAGTTTTATTAGATGGTTTCACTTTGAGGGGATCACAGAGAACCATTAGACAAGAAAGATATGCAGCTGGATTGTAATTCTATTAAGAAGGTAAGTATATGGTTTATTTTTATAATATTGATTGTAAACTAATGATGCCTGTTGATCTGAATAGAAAGCAAGCAGGTATTATAAAGATTTATGAAGAAAGACCGTAGTAGACTGACTGTTTTAGCAACAGAATAATCCATTCTTGTGGTTAAAATGTACTTTATTGCACGTGGACTGCAGCTGGGATGGTTGGAGTGATTTGGGTAGTTTATAATTTTATTTGAAAATTATTTAACAAAAAACTGGAATCCTTTAAAATTTGATACAGTTCTGAATCATGTTTTAAACAATTTCACAATTGATAATGCATTTTAGTTGGGGGGAGGAAGATTTTTCTGACCCTAGTGATTAAAAGAAGAAGAAAGACATTTCAAGTAAGTGGCTGTCTGCTACTAGTAACGTGGATTTCCTTAAGAAAATGTCAATATCTTTAAATTATAATTTTGAAGGAAATGAGAATTCCAATTTGGAACTATGTAGTAAGGTCCAATACTGTCACATTAAAATAATTTGGATGGTAATTCTTTATAATGAGAGTTGGGCTTTCCACATATTGGAATAATTCTTATATTTTAAAAGACCACCCACATCACATCTGTAAGATGGTCCCCCTTGAATTTTATGTGTTACATATATGCACGTTAAGTAGTGACATCTAAAATTACTACATACATGTACATGCTTATTTAGATACATGAACTAGCTTTTGCCGGTGTAAATATTACCTAACTCTCCTCAAATGGCCTTATAAGATAAGCTGACTAGAAAATGATTATGCCCCTTTAGGTCCCCCGCAGCCTATGTTTATGATCCCTAGTGGTATAGGAGTTTAGTAAGGTAGATTTCAGTGTAATAACCACAGAAGACATGCTGGATATGCCCCACAACTATAACTGCACAGCTTTTGCACTTTCTGCTTGTTAATTTGTGCTGTTAAAGTGCAGTAAATGCAAAAACACACCTCACTTTAGAAAAGAACCCTTAATTAACTTAATATACATTAGTTTATAGGTTAATGTGTGTTAAATCAAATTAGTGCACACTGAGAAGCCCTTTTACTAAGCTGCGTAATCATCTACACACGCCCAATGTGTGCCAAAATGGAGTTGCCGCCTGACTACCACGTGGCTCTTCCAGTAATTTCATTTTTGGCGCGCGTCCGATACGTTCGTCTGAAAAATAATTTTTATTTTCGGGCGCGTGTAAGAGATGCGCGCCAAGTGGCATTTGCCTCGTGTATGTCATTACCGCCTGGATTTTTACCGCTAAGTCAATGGCTGGTGGTAAGGTCTCAGACCTAAAATGGACACGCGGCAATTTTGATTTTGCCGCATATCCATTTTTTTTACAGGCGCGCTAAAAAATGGATCATATGCACCCAAAACCCACGCCTACACTACCACAAGCCATTTTTCAGCACGCCTTTGTTAAAGGACCCCTAAGAGCCCTGTTTTACTAAGCTGTGCTAGAGGTGTGTTAGCGTTTTAGCGCATGCTAAGCATTCGGATGCCCATAATATTCCTATGGGCATCTATATGGTTAGCACATGCTAACTTTTAGCCTATGCTAAAAACGCTAGTGCACCTTATAAACAGGACCCTACATTTTTAAGGCACGCTAATAAACAATGCATACTAATGAATGCACTCCCTACAACTGATTAAATCAGGATAGAATTGAAGATGAATCAATGAAGTTAGTTTTTGAAAGACAGAGAAAAATATTTGTTTCTCTGGATTTAAACATTTGATTTCAGAAAATGTTACTTCTATATCAATATTTGCATTTGTTGTTGGAACAAAACACTTTTTTTTTCTTTACAAATCTGTTCTTGTATGTCTAATACAGTGTTGCACTAAAAATTGACCTTGAGCGACATGTGTACTTCAAAACTACCTGCCGATTTGCTATCTCCTCACAAGAAAATGATCTGCAGTTTTCCTACCTTGAATACATGAAAAATATGATGAGGAAAGTGTCAAGCAACAGAATATGAAGTGAATGTGCTGTCCCAAAAGAAGCATAGATTGAAGCAGGTCAAACAGCTGTTTGAAAAACATTTATATTTTTAAAGGCCTGTAAATGCAACAACTCACATGATGATTTTCCACAAATTTATATTTATTAGTCTGTGTAGAAGTCTATTTGAGAGAAAAATTGTGCTTCAAAATAGAAAATGATTACTGCTTTTTCAATGTCCCTCTCCCCTCTCAAATAGTAAAAACTGTGGTAATACTTTGCACAAATCCCCCGGAGTCTATATAGCACGATCGAAATTGTGCGTGCAAATCCCGTCATACTCTGGATTTGCACACTCAATTTAATTACTTAACAAGCCAAACAAGAAGTCCCTTAAGACTTATCTATGTGGTCAATCATACTCTTCTGTTATTTAACTTCCTACCGGCCCTCACTTGTGTCGCCTGTTAATTACTCCCATCCCTCGATGTTCCTTTATCTCTGTCCTGACCTTGAATTTGTATGATGTTCTTTTCATAAATGTTGTTAGCCACATAGAGCCCGCCATGGTGGGAATCTGTGGGATATAAATGTTCTAAATAAATAAATAATCAAGGTTGATAATTGCCACTTAAGCAATTATTGATACTAATTGGCATTAGTTAGAATTTACATGCATAACTTGCTAGGCATATTCTATAAAGTGGTGTGTAAATTCTAATGCATGCTGCCAAAAATGGAGCGTTTTGAAAATCTACGCACATGGTTATAGAACACACCTTCTCTGCATCTAACTTAGGTGCCATATTTACACGAAGGCCCTATTTACTAAGCTGTTCTGTAGTTGGAGCATGCGCTAACGCTAGAGACACCCATTAGGAATATATGGGTGTCTCTATTGTTAGTACACACTAATTTTTAGTGTGTGCTAACAAGTTAGTGTGCCTACAGCGCGGCTTAGTAAACAGGGCCTCAAGTTTCATTTGGCATAAATGGACACGCCTAAAGTTAGTGCAGGCATGGCTGCTAGGTGTATTCTATAAACCTGCTAGGCATATTCTATAAACTGTGCCTCAATCTGGTGTGGTTTACAGAATACACCTAGGCGGAAATATTTTCGGTACTGATTTTTCAGGAGCCATATATAGAATCTAGTCCCACATGCACTAAATTAGATCATTATAGCTGCCAAGATACCTCCTTAAAAAAAATAATAGAACAACAAATTGAAAAATGAATCTCTTTGTTAGTGCAAGTTAAATATAAATCCTGTCAAAAGAATTTATAATGGGATTTAATATGCAAATGAGAGATTAACCCACAGTGGCAGCGGCCTTATAAAACCTAATTTCTACAAGCAGAGCATGCTTTCTTACATTTGGATTGATAAAATGATTTTTGTTCACTAATCATCCTACCTAAGCTGCATTAAGTATTTAATTATGTTGTAACAAGTGCAATGGCCAAATAACAAGCAAGTTACTTATCGGTTCAGATTGGCATTAATGATCATATTGTTTTGCTTGGTAGCCTCTTTAAAAATGATTGCTATTTTTGATTCTTGCCACTGCCTTCTTTAGTAAATATTAAAGATGTATACGGATATATTACTGCTTAAGGATAAGTGACCTTCGGATCTGATTACATGTAAATGTTTTATTTTGGGGGGAATTTAGCCCCATTTTGCACAGGATATCTACATAAAAACTGGAATGTTCAAGTCAAGATGTTCCCAAGTCAACCATTTGACAAAAAGAAATATCTAAGGAAAAAAAATCAGCATCATATGGGGTTTTATATCTGCAAACCCCAGTAAGCACTGATCTTGTAATATACATGTGTATTTGCCACCACTTATACAAGCAAGGGCCAGATTTTACAAAACTTTGTTGAAGGAGGTCATCAATGTGGGCTACCATTCAGTGGCATAGTCATGGGAGGGGGGGGGGCTTGGAGGCCTGGGTCCCCCACTTTGGGCTCATGCCCCCTGCAAAATTGTGGCATCCGTTGAATGGCTAGCAGGGGTTCCCAAGCCCCAACAGTTGAAGTGGTCCATTGCCTGAGCCCTCTCCCGTGCTGCCTGAGCGGCAAAGAAGTTGGTGGCTTGCTTTAGCTGCTGATGTGTACACTCCTGTGCATGATCCGTTCAGAAGCATGGGAAGTGCCAACAGTGGCTGAAGTATGCCACTGACTTCTTCACTACTCAGGTAGCATTGGAGGGGCTAGAGCGGGCCACTTTGACTGGCAAGGCTTGGGCATCCCTGCCAGTAAAGGTAAGATTTAACACTGCTGGGATGGTGGGGGAAGAAAAAATGAGAGCAAGCGTGTAGCCCACTCAGTCCACCCTCAAAAATGGACTTCTGCCAATGCCCCTGTTATCATTAAGATGTGTTATTGTACTGTAACCCAAGTTATTATAACTAGGTGTCATTGCATAAAATGAAACCTAAGCTAAATAAAGCTTGAGTTAGTGGGAAAATAACATGTCTCAATGGTAGCCCACATTGAAAACTATACCAGTATATGTACAAGAGGATCCAATTAAGAAGCAGAGTGAAATTATTTTATTGTTTGTATTTGTTCAGATAATGTTAGACATGGCTGAAGTAAGCACAATTAATCTCTCAATCACTATAAAATAACTCAAATTCAAATGAGCAGTTATTTATGTGTGCTTAGGAAAAGGTATAAATGCTGCTGGGGTAAAATGTTTAAAAATATATGTACTCCTGAGTTAAAATGGGAAATACACATGCATTTGGGGTAAAATGTTTAAAAATATATGTAATCCTGAGTTAAAATGGGAAATACACATGCATTTTCTTGGACTGCCAAAACCATATCCAGAACATGCCCCCTTTAAATTTGTGCATCTCACAGCAGCTCTGTGTGTAAACAATGGTACTGTAAAATTATTTAAACATGAATGCTATTTATAAATGTAAGTGCTATTTGTGCATATAGATGCCACACAATCCTTCTAAAATCACATCTTTTAGCAGATGAGATCAAACTAAAATCACCACCATTTACACATTCCTTATATACAGAGTCTGAGTTTTACCATATGGAACTTTTTAGGCCAATCTGTTATATAACTACACATGTTTCATACCACCAGATAATGTGAAACTGCTTTCGTATTTAAATTTTCATTTAAGTATACCACCAAAGTAAAATAGTCTACTTTGTTAAACTGATGTTTCAGATGGATTGGGGAGATGGAGATGGCATCCAAGGCAGATGCAGTCTGAGAGTGTTCCAACATAATAACATAAATGTTGCCATATTGGGACAGACCGAAGGTCAACCAAGCCCAGTTTGCTATCTCCTACATTGGTCAATCCAGGTCACAAGTACCTGTCAAGATCCCAGAATAATAAAACAGATTTTATGCTGCTTATACCAGAAATATAACAAAATATTTAAACACACATGAATACAAGTGTATTGCTTCTTCAGCTTATTGAGAGTGGAGTAGTCTCATATGTAACACACGATAGAGGTTATTTGATTTTTCACCCACTGACTGGGTGTATTATCTGTGTGTATTGTCTAATCATTGACTGAACCTCCACCACCCTTTGCTAATCTTATATATGAAGATATATTTCTATTTGTCAATATGCTATCATCTAATTTTATACAGCACTTAGCTTGAACAAGTTGGTGCTCTTAAAACCCCGACAGGTCCCCGTTTCGTGGCTACTTTTTCAAGGGGGAGTCACCAGTTCTAAAACCAAAAACAAGATGCAGCACAAAGTTACTTACAAAATAGTTCTAAAAGGCATATTAGTTGTATAATTACTTGTATTCTAAATAAAATTGCTGTTAGCTTACCAAGTAACAGTCTCAAGTGCAACTGCAGCATTACTCTGTCTCTCTCAAAAATGGCCACGGCGTCTTTTTGTTAATGCTCAGCCAAGCCAGCTGGTTGTGAAGCTAGCTTCAAAATAAAAGTCCTTAACACAGTCTTCTAACTAAATAAAAGCCCTGTCTAAGACTAGTATAGAAAACTGCCACTGTTGATATACATCTTGTATGTCTCGAGCAAGCACTCCTTGATTAACCATTTGTTTGTGGCAAAAAGTTTTAACATATCAAAAGATTTTTCTATATATTAGGAAATGGAGAAAATTGAAAAACATTGAAAAAAAAATATGTTAAACTTGGTGCCTACTCATCACTCTAGGACTGATATGGAAATATTCCAATACCAGTGTACGTGTTTGTTATAAACCATACAACCAGAGACAAGAACTGAATAGCTCACTTCTTATATCAAAAGGGGAATATTATGTTAGAAAAAACAACTCCACTGTGTGTAAGTGTTCAAGCCCCTTGGTTCTATAGTATCCAGTGTAAAAATCCAAAAGGTTTCACGCTGTAAAATTTTTCTGTTTAAATCGCCTCCTCTAGTGGAGGGAATCACTTGTTCAATCACCATACATTTAAGATCTTCGATGGTATGATTTTGCGATGTCCAATGTTGTACCATAGGTGCTCCAAAATTTTGTGCAGTAATTCGTGAACGGTGTTCAATCAGTCTCTCATGTAGTGACCTCATTGATTTCCCAATATAATATTTGTCACATGGACATTTGATGTAGTAAATAATGCCCGTGGATCGGCATGTAGTTCTGCACTTTAATTTATAACTCCTGCCGTTGCAGACGAAATCTGTCCCTTCAATGGTTGTGGGGCATGTTTTGCAACGAGGTTTCATGCATTTAAAGTGTCCAAAGTTGCCTACGTTGTCAATGGGAACCATAGGTAAAACCGCTGGACTTAAAATTTCTTTCAGATTTTTGGAACGTGAAAATGCCATCCTGATGTTATGATTTGTGAACACTGGATGTGCTTTAATGATGTCCCAATGGCGGCGAATAATAGCAGCAGTAGCCTCTCCACCCGGAGTGTATCTTGTCACAAAAGTCATAATTTGTCCATCATGTTGTGTCCGTGGTGGAGATTGAAGCAATAATTCTCTGTTGTTGTACTTGGCTCTGGTGTAGGCTCTCTTGATGGTTTTGTGTGGATAATTTCTCTGCAACAACTTAGAACCAAAAGATTCAGAATGTACCTTGTAATCGGCATCTGTAGTACAAATACGCTTAAAGCGGAGAAACTGAGAAAATGGAAGACTTCGTTTTAATGCTTTGGGATGGCAACTACTGTATTCTAAAAAAGTGTTCCGGTCAGTGCTTTTAACGAATACATTGGTAATGAATTGCTTCTCTGCAAGAAGAATCTCAACATCAAGAAAATGTATCTTGGATTCTGACCACGTTAAGGTAAATTGGATTCTGGCATGGCATTGATTCAGCCAACTATGAAATGACTGTAATTGTTCGATACTACCATACCACACAATGAATATATCGTCGATGTAACGTTTCCATGTCCCTAGCATGTCATTGTAAGGAGATCTAGCTAACCATTTATCTTCAAACTGAGCCATAAAAAGATTGGCTAAAGTGGGAGCGAATGTCGCTCCCATAGCCACCCCAGATTTTTGTTTGTATAACTCATTTTGAAAGCAGAAAAAATTACTGCATAATGCTATTTCTGCCAGTTTACACAAAAAATCAGTGGGGACTTGATGTGGGCTGGGACGATTGTTTAAGGTTTCACCAATAACTTCTAACAATTCATTTTGAGGAATCATAGTATATAGAGATTTTATGTCAAAGGTTGCCATAATAATGTGTGAATCTGGTAACTGTATATCCTGCAATATATTGAGAAAATGTGTAGTGTCCTTAATGTATGTAGGAGTTTTTTTCACCACGTCTTGAAGGAACGTATCTACATATTGGGACAAGGGTTCAAGCAGTGAGCCACGGGAAGACATTATCGGTCTTCCTGGGGGGTTACTTATGTCTTTATGGACTTTCGGTAATGTGTAAAGAACTGGAACGATGGGAAACCGCCTGTTCAAATAATTGAACTCCTTCTTGTTTAGAAATCCTGCTTCCTCCGCCCTTGTGGTTATTGCCAGTATGTGTTCTTGGAGCTGTTTTGTGGGATCCTGATCTAATTTAACGTACGATGTCGTATCGGCTAATTGTGAATGGATCTCAGTTATATATTGAGATCTGTCTAAAATTACAGTAGCCCCGCCTTTGTCGGCCCGTTTAAATACAATGTCAGTGTTTTTTCTCAACGATTGTAGGGCTTTACGTTCATCTCGGGTCAGGTTATCATGGAAACGGTGTGATTTGTTATTGTTGGTGTTGTGTAACCTACCCACATCTCTTAAAACTAGCTGTTTGAACACTGATACTATAGGATCGATCGGGATGGGCGGGATCCATTGAGATTTATCTTTAACTCGGGAAGAGGAATCATGTCTAGCCTTATCATTGAAAAAAATCTTGAGTTGCAAAGTGCGAATGAATTTTTCAAGGTCAATTCTAAATTGAAAATTGTTGAAAAATTGAACAGGTACATATGAAAGGCCTTTGGAAAGCAGAGAAATCTCAGTCGAAGTAAAGGTATGTGTTGACAAATTCATTACGTTCTGATCCGGCTTATGGACTTTTCTTTTAGGTTGAGCTCGGAGTCTGCAGCCAGATCTTCACAGAGACCCACTGGAGTAGGGATTACCAGTTTAGAAGCGGCGTCCTCAACCCCTGAAGAAGCCGTTAGGTGAAATGGGTCTGTTGAGTGTGGATGCTTGTCCTGGATGCTGCAGCCAGCTAAGTGGTTTTCCTCTTTTCCTTTTTTTGAGCCTTGAAGACATTTTTTAAGCACATTTGAGTGGACTGCATAAAAACAAAAAATAAAATAAATTATATACTGGAAGGATCGGGTGGCTTTCAGACCAATGATTAAAGAATCGTTGGTGAAGTCTCCTTTTTGAATATTTCAGCAGTGTTGCTGGGAGTCACCCTTTCTGATGTCTTTTCCCCTGTTTTTTCTTTTTCCCTTCCCTGTTGACCATATTTTGTGAAGAGACCCGTTTATGACTATTGTTGTTTACATTTGTATCCCACATTTTCCCACCTATTTACAGGCTCAATGTGGCTTACATAGTTCCGGAGAGGCGTTGGCAGACTCCTGTATGAACAAATACAAAGTGATGTGGTAAGATAGAGTACATGTAGAACAGTCAACGGAAGAGTTATGTCCATTACGTACTTTACTTTTGTTGTGTTGCAGAGATCAGCAATTTAAGTTGGATCGGTAGGATATGCCTTTTTAAACAGGTTAGTTTTTAGTGATTTCCGGAAGTTTAGGTGGTTGAACGTTGTTTTCAGGGCTTTTGGTAATGCATTCCACAGTTGTGTGCTTATGTACGAAAAACTGGATGCATAAGTTGATTTGTATTTAAGTCCTTTGCAGCTTGGACAGTGCAGATTTAGATATGTTAATTTGGATGTGTTTCTGGTTGGTAGGTCAATGAGGTCTGTCATGTATCCCGAGGATTCACCGTAGATAATTTTGTGAACCAGGGTACATATTTTGAAGGCAATACGTTCTTTGATTGGGAGCCAGTGTAGTTTTTCATGGAGGGGTTTAGCGCTTTCAACTCGCGTTTTCCCAAATATGAGCCTGGCTGCCGTGTTTTGTGCAGTCTGGAGTTTTTTTTTAAAGGTTTGTTCTTTGCATCCCACATAGATTCCATTGCAGTAGTTTACATGGCTTAGTACCATTGATTGTATCAGACTACAAAATGTTTCCCTCGGGAAGAATGGTTTTACGCGTTTGAGTTTCCACATTGAGTAGAACATTTTCTTTTTTGTGGATTTCACTTGGCTCTCTAAAGTTACGGTCCATTGTAACGCCGAGGATTTTCAGGCTGTCTGAGATAGTGAGGGTATAGTCTGGGATGTTGATACTTGTGGGGTTGTCTGCGCTGTATTGGGATGAGAGGATTAAACAGTGTGTTTCTTCTTTATTGAGTTTTAGTTGAAATGCATTTGCCCATTAGTCCATGATGTTTAAGCTGAGCTTGATTTCGTTTGTGATTTCTGTCAGTTCGTGTTTGTATGGAATGTAAATTGTGACATCATCTGCATAGATGAAAGGGTTAAGGCCTTGGTTGGATAAGGACTTGGCTAGTGGGGTTATCATTAAGTTGAAGAGGATCAGTGATAGCGATGATTCTTGAGGTACTCCACAGTCTGCTTTCCACGGTGATGATATGTTTGAGTTTGATTTCATTTGTGGTTAGGAAACCCTTGATCCAGCTAAGTATATTTCCACCAATCCCGAAGTAATCTAGTAGTCTTAGTAGTATATTATGGTTTACCATGTCGAATGGACTAGACATGTCGAATTGGAGGAGGATGCTTTTGCCTGTTGCTATTTCCTGCTTGAATTTGGCTAGGAGGGTAATTAGTACTGTTTTAGTGCTGTGGAGGGGGCGGAATTCTGATTGTGATTCATGTAGTATTGAGAATTTGTTTATATAATCAGTAAGTTGTTTAGTTACCATCAGGGGTGTATCTGTGTGGGGCCACAGGGGCCCCCACAGATTTCGCCCTGGACCCCCCTACCACCGTTAATCCTCCCCCGCCTACCGCCGTCAACCCTTTCCCCGCCTACCGCCGTCACCTACCCCCCGAGGTCCGCTTCCTCCTGCCGGTTTTTAAAAATATTACTTCAGCTGGCGGGGGACCCCAACCCTCACCAGCCCAGCCGAGGTCTTGTTTGAGTTCTTCATCCTCGTGCTGTGAAAGCTGCATCCCTTCTAGTTGAATGGAGTCTGACGTCGCAGCACGTTGACGTCCTGCACGTACAACGTGCTGTGATGTCAGACTCCGTCCAACTGGAAGGGATACAGCTTTCACAGCACGAGGATGAAGAACTCAAACAAGATCTGGGCTGGGCTGGCGGGGGTTGGGGTCCCCCACCAGCTGAAGTAATATTTTTAAAAAACGGCAGGAGGAAGCGGACCTCGGGGGTAGGTGACGGCGGTAGGCGGAGAAAGGGTTAACGGCGGTAGGGGGGAGGGTTAATGGTGATAGGGGGGGCAGCGGCCGGGGGGGCTATAATGTGCCCCCTCACTGTAGCCCCTGCCCCCCCTACCACCGAACCTCAGATACGCCCCTGGTTACCATGCTTTCCATCAGGTTAATTACCAGCGGGATAGATGCTACTGGACGGTAGTTATTTTGTTTGTTTTTTTCTTGGTATGTTTTGGTACTGGGATGAGTAGGATATTGTCATTTTCCTTACGGAAGAGGCCTTGCTGAAGCATGCAATTTAGGTGGGATGTGAGGTCTGCTATGACGTGGTCAAGGGCGGATTTTATTAGGTAGCTGGGACAGGTGTCTAGTTTACAGTGAGTGTTGGAGAATCTACTAATCGCCTGGGTAACTGTTTTGATGGTGAGGAGATCGAAGTTTGACCAGGTTCGGTCAGCTGGGTATTCTCCAAAGGTTGGGTCTAACTCATTAAGGAAGTTTTCGATATCAGTGTTGTCCTGAGGTAGCATGTTACATAGGTTTACGGTTTTTTCATTGAAGTACTTAGCAAGTTTGTCTGCGGATGGGATGTCCAAGGTGGTGTCTAGGAATTTGTTCACGAGTTGGTATAATTTCTTCAAGTGTTTGTAATCTGTCCCTATTTTAGTTTGTAGTATGATCTTTTGGTCTGTCTTATTGCATATTTATATTTTCTTTGTATTTTTTTCCATATGTTGAGTGTATGTTCATCTTTTGTTTTCTCCATGATCATTCGAGTTTCCTGGCTTGCGTTTTTAGCTTTTTCAGTTCATCGCTGAACAATGGTATCGAGTTATGCATACGTGAGGTTCTTGTTCGTAAGAGTGCTATTTCATCTAGTATGTTTTTGCATCTTTTATCCCATTCTATGAGGTAGTATATGGAGTTCGTTTATGCTGTCCATTCGTTATTGTATATCTGTTGCCAGAATGTTTTCATGTCTACTTGACCTCTTGTGCTGTAGGTTGTGTGTTCTTGTGTACGGTATGAACCCTTCTTCCGCCAGTTTAGGGATAAGTTTAGTTTGTAGTGATCTGACCATGGTGTTTCTGTCCATTTGATACCTGTTATTATTAGGTTCTGGTCTGTTGAAAGTTTGTGTGAGATGAGGTCGAGTGTATGCCCTTTGATGTGGGTTGCTTGCATGTGTGGCCATTTGAGATCCCACAAGTAGAGGAATTCCTTACATTCTCGTGCGTGGATAGAGTTTGGGTCTTCTAGGTGAAGGTTAATGTCTCCTAATACTAGTATATTGGAGTTGGTTACACATGTGTTTGAAATGAAGTCTGTGAAGTTAGTCTGGCCTTCATTCCAGTTACCTGGTGGTCTGTAAAACAAGACATAGGGTTTTGTTGTGGATTCTGATTGAGGCAATTTCAAGTTGAGGTGTTATGGATTCAGAAGTGGTTTTGGTGGTAAAGTGGGATTGATAGATTAGTGCTATGCCTCTGCCTCTCTTTTCCTTCCTGGTCCAGTGTGTGATTCTGTATTCTGGGGGGCACAGGTCTAGGATTATAGGGTCATTATGCTCACGGATCCAGGTTTCATTGATGAAAAGTAGATCAAGGTTTTCTGACATGATCCAGTCTGTTAGTATTGCTGTTTTGTTTACAGCGAATCTGGCATTGGTATAAGCGACTTGAATTGTTTGGTATGGGTCTTCTGTGTTTGGTGTTGTGCAGCTTTTTATTAGTTGTTGTTTTTTTATTGGTATGTGTTTGTTAGAACCTTTCTTTCCCTTCTTTTGTGGTTATCCGCATGTTGGTGTTTTTCCTTTGTTTAAGTTGGCGTCAGTTTGATGAGGTGTGGTTTATCTGATCAATCTTTGATGAGTGTGCAATATGAGTATGATGTTACTTTCTGCGAGAGGGGTGGTTAGTGTTAGGTGGATCAGTGTTAAGGAGTAGATTGCTAGGAGTAGTTTGAAGGTATTCATTTTGGTTTCAGTTCACTGTGGGCTAATGATAGACCGTGTTATGATGATAGGATGCGTGATAGGACTATATTCTTTGGTACAGAATCTGATGTTGGTATGACAAAAGGCAGCCTGTGCTGGCATTGGCATGTGTTTTTCAAGCACGCCAAGGCCCCCTTTTACCGCAGTTGGTAAAAGGGAAGACTCTCTTCCCTGCAGGAAATGGCCATGGGGCAAGAAAAGCACTTAATGTGCAGCCATCTGGGGGGGGGGAGCCCTTACCACTACCCATTGAGGTGGTGGTAAGGGTTCCTGTGCTAATATCGGTGGTAACCAGGCAGCGCACAACACTACCCAATTACCACTGGTTACACTCTGGCGCTACAAAAATAGATATATTTATAAATATATTTTTGTACCGCCGGATATGACGGCACGCTAGGGATGGAAAGTACTGTGGTAGCCAGGTGGTACTTCATGTTTAGCGAGTGGTAAGCCCATGTTGGGCTTACCGCCACTTAGTAAAAGGAGCCCTATAATCGGTTACCTATCAATGAAATAATTTCACTTAATCTCTGTGTTCTCGTTCATCAGATTCTTTATGGTATCTTACCATCTTATATGATAGATCCATTAAGTTATCACCACAAAATGCCACCTTAACATCTAAAGAATATCTCATATTTCAAATTGTAAAATCTTAACCTATAAATGCTAATTTTTCTTACAAATGTACCAAACTCTGGAACTCATTACCCAAGTATGTCAGACCTCAGTTGATCACATGTCTTAAAGCCCACTTCTTTAGATCTATGTTCAGATAATATGAAATATATTTTAAATAGTTGTATTCTTAATATTAATTGTCTTATAATGCTTCTTTTTAATTTGTTATGCAACCCACATTGAACTTGAGCTTTCTTGGGAAAATGTGGGCCTAAAATGAGGCTTAAAAGGGACTTAGGATTGTTCAGAGGCAGAGATCTAGTTTTTCAAAATAAGGATGCAATTTTATTTACTTAGCCACAGTAGCAAATACATTTTTTACCAGCAATTTGTCTATATTCAGAGTGGAGGCAAGTTAGTTCTGTAATTAATACTACTTTATCCTGTCTGGAGGAAAAGTTCTTAGCTGTTTTTCAAAACTCTTTGTTTGTGCTTCCACATCGTTCAGCGAGCTGTCAAGTGAAACACTTGTAATAACATCCATTGTCTCTATCTAAATGTGATGCATCATTCATTGAAATAAGGAAATTCACTCACAAGTAATGAATTTCACAAGATTATTCTAACCCTTGACAAAGAAGCAAGCTTAGAGTTCAGAAAGAGACATATCAAACAGGGAAACAGAGAAGGCAAGCTAGCTTGCAAAAAGACAATTTCACACACAATTTCATCTGAAAAATCCACCGTAATAAACAACTTACAAGACTTTAATAGAAAATCACTTTGTTCTAAGGGCTTTTTAAATACAAATGGAGTAAATAGAAAAAGAAAGACTTATGAATAACAGTGTAAAGTCTGTCAATTAGCTGAGCCTTTACATAATGACAGCACCAGCTGTAACCCAATTAAGTCAGAAATTAACTGAACAGTTCACATATGATTGCAGAAGAAAACAAAAAGTATTCCCAATCATGCATTTGGTCTGCAAAATCCCAAGGCAGAGGTACAGTATGGGGCATTGGTCTTAACTCTCAGCACTCAAGAGTCTCCAACATGTCAGGTTCCAGGTTATTCCGAATGAATTTGCATGAAATAGATTTGCATAAAATGAGGCTATTGGGTATGCAAATATTTCTAATGTATATTCATTAGGGATATCCTTAAAACTTGTCCTTCTGGTGGTCTTGAAAGACTGAGTCCCGATGCTCCAAACAACGTTTGTGCCAAAGATAGCCACAAATTGTATTTAAATGTACTTGGAGAACATCGCAGGAACAAATGCTGCCCTTAACTCTGGAAAACATTTTGTCATCTTTTAGAAGCGGAAGGAAGTCTGAACAGCTTATCATTGCTGACAGTGAGAAACAAATGTGTGCAAGTCCGAGCAAAACCAATAGTGCAAGCACACATCAGTGGCTGTTTTTCTGCACTTAAATATGAGCCTTGCAAGTAAAAAAAAAAATAATAATAATAATTGAAAAGGTTATGTTTAAAGGTGCAGAAGAACAGCACTGATATGTGCTTGCACTTCCGGTCTTGCCTGTCATGCGAAACTTTCAAGTGCATGTGCCAGGCATGTTCCACCCCCTTGCTTTTAGTTTCATAGTATGCAACCATTTCCTTTAGTGCATTGAAGGGTAGCTTTCTGTGCTGTTCTGGTGGAATGGGGCACTGTTGACTTTAGTGCCGAAGTTTTGAGAATCAGCTCTTAGGAGTAAAAACTGAGGAATTGATATTCAAAGTGATTTAATCAGGCAGAAGAGTTTCCTGCCTGGTTAAAGTCACTTGTTCCTGGCTATCCATTGATGTTCAGTGGCACTTAACCAGGTAGAGCTGCTGAATATCAGCACTGACCACCCTCGCACTATCCAAGTAATGCTGGTGCAGTCCATGGGTAGAGTCTGGGCAGAGTAAGCATTATCTGGACACTTAGCTTTATCAGATAGGCTAAGTGTTTTTTTGAAGTCGTTTTACTATAGAAGAATTATACATTAATGAATGAAGAAGTGAAAAATTAATGTATAAAAACAAAAAATTGAAAAACTGAAAATTTAAGGAGGAGGAGTTTTTTTAAGACTAATAATGTTTCAAACAGCTTAACCTGAAATACTGAATTGGTGGCTATTAAACTGAAGTCTTTTTTTATCTCCTATTATCAAATATTATTTGAGTTCTGGTGTAAAACGGTGTTTTTCCACAAAAATACTCATAATATGGACATGTCCATCATGGGAAATAAGAATCATTAGAATCCTCCTGGAGCTATGAAACTCTGGTATTCAAAAACATTCATAAATTAGAAAATCAGGCAAAATTAAAAAGAAAATAAAAACCTTTTTGAATCTCTTCAGAAAAGAAAAGTTAGCACTTGACTCTCTCAAACAAAATTCCAACATTGTCATAAAACAGGCAGATAAAGGTGATGCTTTAATATTGGATTGGATTAAGAACTTATAGCCCACCCTTATCCAGGATGACAAACAAAAATACATACAAAAAAAATCACATAAAAACAATTACAAACACACAATCAAAAGAAAATGGAATATCATGTTCAAATCCCCAAGATGGACAGAGAAGCTGTACCAGCAGGCATATAATACACTAGGCATAACAAGTGTGCTTTTAATTGTCGCTTAAACATTTGTACATGTCATTCATTTTTAAGTCTACTTGGTAACTTGTTCCACTCTAACAGTCCAGATACTGAAAAAGTTCCTTTTCTAGTTATTTCCAAACATACTTTTAAAGCAGGCATTGCAAGATCACAAGACATCAATGATTGTAATTGACAAGACAGAACATATTTTTGCATTGCTTGCATCAAATATAAAGAAGGCTCCTGATACAAAAAATTATGGAATAACAAAAGTAATGAATATCTTACACGACAAACAACTGGTAACCACCTCAGTCTTTTCAGATATATAGTAATATGTTCTAACCTCGGAAAATCATGAAGAGATGAATAGATGTGACTAAAAATCATAGGGACCCTTTTACTAAGCCGTGTAGGTGTCTACGTTCAACCAACGCATGCCAAATGGGACTTACTACTCAGCTACTGTGTGGCCTGTGCAGTAATTTCATTTTTTATATGCGTCCGCTATGCGCACCAGAAAATATATTTTCTTTTCCGGTGCGCAAAAATTGGGCGGTAACTCTGACTTGACACACGTAGGTGATTACTGCATGGTTAATGCGAGAGACTTTACTGCTAAGTCAATGTTGCCAGTGACCATGACAGCACCTTTATCCACCTGCAAGGAGAAAACACATTGGAAGCAGCAGAAAAACTAATGGAACAGAACAGAGTGCTAATGGAACAGCGTGAGAGAAAGATGGGGCTTCTGCGACCGAGTGCCATGTTACTGGAACAGAGGGTGAATAATATGTGCTCCTGAGGAATGCAATGCAGGAAATGTCTCAGAATCTAGCAATAAATAGACAAAAGATGGGTCAACAGCTCCTTGAGCTACACCAGGATATACAAGCCAGTAACAGCCTTACTGGTACTGAAAAATGCTGAACACTACTTCTCTGTGAGTAGAACTGCCACCTCCAAACATCTACCATAAGTACATAAGTACCGCCACACTGGGACAGAACAAAAGTCCATCAAGCCCAGCATCCAACAGTGGCCAATCCAGGGCACAAATACCTGGCAAGATCCCTGAAAACTCAATACATTTTATGCTGCTTATCCCAGAAATAAACAGTGGATTTTCCCCAAGTCAATTTAATAATGGTCTGCGGACTTTTCCTTTAGGAAGCCTTCCAGACCCTTTTAAAATCCTGATAAGATAACCGCCTTTACCACGTTCTCTGGCAATGAATTCCAGAGTTTAATTACACATTGAGTGAAGAAAAATTTTCTCCAAATTTGTATTAAATTTACTACTTTCTAGCTTCATCGCATGCCCCCTAGTCCTAGTATTTTTGGAAAGAGTAAATAAACTATTCAAGTCTACCCGTTCCACTCTACTCATTATTTTATAGACCTCTATCGTATCTCCCCTCAGCCCTCTTCTCCAGGCTGAAAAGCCCTAGATTCTTCAGCCTTTCCTAATAGGGAAGTTGACCCATCCCCTTTATCATTTTCTTTGCCCTTCTCTATACCTTTTCTAATTCCATTATATCTTTTTTGAGATGCGGCAATCAGAATTTAACACAATATTCGAGGTGCAGTCGCACCATGGACCGATACAAAGGCATTATAACGTCCTCACTTTTGTTTTACATTAATTTCCTAATAATACCTAACATTCTATTTGTTTTCTTAGTCGCCACAGCACACTGAACAGAGGATTTCAATGTATCATCAACAACGACGCAGAGATCCCTTTCTTGGTCGGTGATTCCTAACGTGGAACCTTGCATTACATAGCTATAGTTTGGGTTCCTTTTTCCCACATGCATCACTTTGCACTTATTCACATTAAACGTCATCTGCCATTTAGTTGCCCAGTCTCCCAGTCTTGTAAGGTCCTCTTGTAATTTTTCACAATCCTCTTGCAATTTAACAAATTTGAATAACTTTGTGTCATTAGCAAATTTAATTACCTCACTAGTTACTCCCATCTCTAGATCATTTATAAATATGTTAAAAAGAAGTGGTCCTAGCACAGACCCCTGAGAAACCCCACTTTCTACCCTACTCCATTGAGAATACTGACCATTTAAACCTACTCTCTCTGTTTTTTATACTTTAACCATTTTTTAATCCACACTACCTCCTATCCCATGACTCTCCAATTACTTCTGGAGCCTTTCATGAGATACTTTGTCAAACGCCTTTTGAAAATCCAGATACTCAATATCAACTGGCTTGCCTTTATCCACATGTTTGTTCACCCTTCAAAGAAATGTAATAGATGACTAAGGCACAAAAAGGTGTCTGAAATGATCAGATGACCACCGGAGAGAATCGGGGATGACCTCCCCTTACTTCCCCAGTGGTCACTAACCCCCTCCCACTATTAAAAAATATCTTTCAAAATATTGATTTGCAGCCTCTATGCCAGCCTCAGATGTCATACTCAGGTCCATGACAGCAGTATGCAGGTCCCCAGAGCAGTTTTAGTGGGTACTGCAGTGCACATCAGGCAGGCGGACCCAGCCCAATCCCCGCCCTACCTGTTACGTTTGTGGAGGAAACAGCGAGCCCTCCAAAACCCACCAGAAACTCACTGTACCCACATCTAGTTGCACCCTTCACCCGTAAGGGTTATGGTAGTGGTGTACAGTTGTAGGTAGTGGGTTTTGGTTGGCTCAGCACACAAGGTAAGGGAGCTATGTACCTGGGAGCAATTTATGAAGTCCACTGCAGTGCCCCCTAGGGTGCCCGGTTGGTGTCCTGGCATGTCAGGGGGACCAGTGCACTACAAATGCTGGCTCTTCCCATGACCAAATGTCCCACTGGTTATCCTCCTTGCACCAGAGATTCCTATTATATCTAATTTTTAATTTAGTGCAATATATTCTAACTCTCCCATCTTATTTCTTAGGCTTCTGGCATTCGCATATAGACATTTCAAACTATGTTTGTTGTGTCTATTTACATCATGCTCAGTACTTAACAGTATTAAATTACAATCTTTTGTCTGATTTTTATTTTTATTTAAGGAACCCCGATCTACTACAGTCTCTTGCAACCTCACTTTCAGGATACTCTATCTTCCCTATTTTAATGATATCTTTAAAAAGATATCTTATTCCGAACCATGTGTTTTTGAATGACTGTCGGCCTTCCACTAGTCTCTAGTTCAAAAGCTGCTCTATCTCCTTTTTAAATGCTGATGCCAGCAGCCTGATCTCACCCTGGTTAAGGTGGAGCCCATCCTTTCAGAATATGCTCCCACTCTCTCATAAAGTTGCCCAATTCCTAACAAATCTAAAACCCTCCTCCCTGCACCATCGTCTCATCAGTTGGTGTGCTTCTGCACTTCTGCTTCTGTGTTCTGTTTTGTGGGCTCTTGCGTTTGGCTTTAGTGTTCTGTCTGTGGGCTTTTGCCTTCTGTTTCTGTGTTCTGTCTGTGGGCTGTTGCCTCCTACTTTAGTGTGTCTGTTTGTGGGCTTTTGCCTTCTGCTTTAGTGTATCTGTTTGTGGGCTTTTGCCTACTGCCTTCGTGTGTTGGTCTGTGGGCTTCTGCCTTCTGCCCCAGTGTTCTGTCTGTTTGTGGGCTTTCTGTTTTATTTCCCTGTGTGTTGATGGCTACCTGGTGTTCAGCCTTCTGTTGTGTTCTGGTATTAGGTGGTAGTTGTAGCCCAGCTTTGGGTTTAGCCTTCTCTGTCTATTTTGTGTTCTTGTTTCTCTCTGACTTTCCTACAAGTCCTTGTTTGTGCAAGCTTGTTGCTGAGTCCTGTTACCTGGGGAGGTTTCCCCAGTTCTGTGTCCTGATTCCTGGCCCTGTTAGTCAAGCTTGCTCTTGAGTCCTTTCCCCTGTATGTGTTCCTTAATCCTGTAAGTCCTGCCGGCCACTGAACCTGGGGGCTCAACCCCTGGGGAATCGTGGTCAAGTGTAGGTGAAGTCTGTTCCAGTCCTGTATCCCTGCCTGCTTATCTATGTCTGCAGTTTCCTTCCATGTTGGTATGTTGCCCAGTACTGGTAGGGGGTTTTGCCTGCCACTGTCACTCTACGGCAGTGACCCAAGGGCTCACAAATCCTGTTTCCCTTGAGAGGCCTGACAAGTATAGACCATTTTGTCACATGTACTCTTACACATGTGTAGATTGCTACCTAATTTTATGTTTAAATTTGTTTATTAGTTTTATAATTATAAGTTTTATATTCACTTGCAAAAGAAACACAGATAGAAACATTCATTGAAGTATATATTAACAAATACATTACTATCAAAACTGATAAGTAATTTCAATCTTCCTTAGACCCCAATTATGTAGAGGGAGGCGACAGGCATTATAATGGAGATTTAAACACAATTATTTAAATAAATCAGCTTAACTTAAATGCACAGCTATTATTCTTTGGTTGGTATAGATGTATCTTTACTACGACTGTTTAGTGTTTTCATGTCCAAGAATGTCCGCAACTGTGAGGGATCATAAAACACATATTTAATTCCTTGAAAGTTAATCCTGCACTTACATGGATAAGCTAAAATAAATGTCACACCTAAGGTTCGAATTTCGTTTCTTAGATTAAGGAATTGTTTTCTTCTATCCTGTGTCGTTTTCACAACATCAGGATAGATTCATATTTTCTGACCGTGAAACAATTTTGAGGAATTTTTAAAATAAAGTTTCAAAACTTGATTTAAATCCTGCTCAAAGACAAATTGAACAATTAAAGTTCCTCGATTAGTTATTTCTAAAATTTAAATCTTCCAGAAATGCAGTCAAATTTTGAAGCTCCTGCCAATCTCCCTGAACTTTCTTTACAGATTCTTTAAGAGGGAAATAATAAATCTTATTACACGGAAGCATATTAGAGGAAGATATCTGTAGTATTTCCTGAAGATACATTTTAAACAAGTCATTTGATTTTATTAATGATGAAACAGGAAAGTTCAGGAGCCTCAAATTTAAACGCCTATTATAGTTTTCCATTTGTTCAATTTTTCACTGCATTATTAATTTATCTTTTATCAAGACTTCAACTGAGGATTTTAGTTCATTCATAGCGCTTTGATTTTGTTGAGCCTGTTCAGACGCATCATTTTTAGCTTTCTCCAGTGAGGCTTCAATTTTTTCTAGTTTAGTTACTACCGTTGCAATTTCATTAATAGATTTAGTCACAGCTACTGTCAAACCTTGAACAGCTTTCCAAACAGCGGTAAGAGTTGCCTCTCCTTGGTTTTCCCCGGACAACGAGTCCTCCCCGCTTAGATCCAGCGGTAACTTGCCGATCGACGCCCTGCCTGCAGCGCCTTCCGCATCAAGCAGGGTTTCCTCACCTCTGGCCTTAGCAGGGCAAGGGGGTGGAACCAACTCCGGCGGCGTGAGGGATACCTCTAGTCCCTGAAGCTCCGACGCTCCTTCGTCTCGGCTTAACATCGGACTCGCCAAACCGGTCTCCTGTGAAGTTCTCTGCGTAAAACGGTCAAGGGTCTGCTGGAATGGAGTTGACGTAAGTGCCCCCGGCAACTGGCTCTTTGTCGCTCCTTTGTGTTTAGTATGTGGTATCTTTCAAAGGAATAATTTTCCTCCAGCGTTTCTCGATCCGCTTTCAGCAGCGTTCAAGTCGCCATCTTGGAACGCCCCCGATTGCTACCTAATTTTATAAAACAGGCTTTATAGGTGGAAAAGTTTATATACATTAATGTATTTTTTCTAGAAAAACAAACTGGAAGGAAAAAACCCAATGAGCCTGTTACAAAGGCGTGCTAACATTTTTAGCATGTGCTAAAAACACTACCGCACCTTTGTAAAAGACCCCCTCAGTTTCTTATGTCTATTCATTTCTATAGAACAACTGGATGCACACTATATTGTGTAGACACAAGAGAATGTTATGTCCTGTTAAGTACAATAGAGTACTACCAGAAGGTGTATTTTCTTGTTCTTTGTGCAAATGTTGTAGACATCTAAAAGTAAAACACTGCTTTGATTTCATCCTTATGGGAAAATATCCAGTAATGCCATTATCTGTTTTTAGAAATGGGGTTTGCAGCACAGATGAAGCAATAATTTGGTTAGTTTGGGATTTAGATTATTTTCCAAACCTTCAGTAAATTTATTGCATTTGGAATGATAAAAAGTCCTTTCCTATAAACTCTAGGCTCATATTTTCTAATCAGATGGTTGAAGATATAGAAAATCAATTTGCAAACTAGAAAGTTGAGATTAAGTTGACCTGTAGATTGCTTGGGCTGATTACCATTAAGTTACCAATTTCTTGACTTGAATGTTGTAAACCCTCTTCTTACAGTTCTTATAATTTTTCATTCTTTCCCAACTTCAAGAATGCTCATATCTCACAGCATTTTGCTATTTCAGTTGTTGCATGACATCATCACAAGTTCTCCACATTGTAATTAGGGATGGGCAGTCAGTTCATGATGTTGGCAAATGAAAACTGGCAGAATTTCATTTACCAATAACAGATTTGCAAATGTGAACTGCGCCCCATAATCCAAGGTCACTTGTAACCCCCCCCCCAATCCAACAGCACTTCCTATGATCCAAAGCCTCCTCCCATGTCTGGCCTACATCCCTGGTGGTCCAGGGGAGTCCATTAGGGCAGGAACGGTCTTGGTACATGTGGGAACCAATGATATAGAAAAATGTGAGAAGGAGGTTCTGGAAGCCAAATTTAAGATCTTGGGTAAAAAGCTGAAATCCAGTACTTCCAGGGTAGTATATTCAGAAGTGCTCCCCATTCCACATACAGGCCCAAGAGAAGGGCAGAGCTACAGAGTCTCAATGTGTTGATGTCTTAGATATGTTAGGAACTAAGCAACATTCTGGCGAAGGGGGAGTCTATTCCAGAAAGATGGGTTCCAACTTCAGCAGGGTGGAATCAGGCTGCTGGCATCAACATTTAAAATGGATATAGAGCAGCTTTAAAATTAGACACTGGGGGAAGGACAAAATTGATCAAAATCTTTTGGAATAAGGTTGTCACAAAATGCCTAGCCACCTGCCTCGGGCTAATCCTGCAGCAACTTATAGGGTCTATCTCCAGCACAGTTCAGGTCCACCTGCACCTGCCACTTGTGCTCTATACTAGCAACTCTCCATCCCCATGCACTAGGTTCCTCTTGCCTCTGGTTGAGTCTTCCACCCACAAGTTATTCTCCAGTGATTTCTAGTACACTGGGGCCACACTTTAGGAGTCCCACAGTTCCTAGAAAGCATCCACAGACCCCAAAACAAAAACCAACAGGATTCTTAGTCAGTACAAACAAGCAGAGTTAATAAAAAGGTTTATCATCATAAAAATATTGAACAGTGAACCATAAAAATGGAACAAAAACAGCACACAATAACAGGTAACTGAATATGGAACAATATTAAAACTATTTAAATATTTAGTCACTACCTGGATAGTGCCTGGGGAATACAGGAAGTATAGTTGCTCACAGTTTACAGAATATAACTGCTCATAGGGTCTCAGTAAAGAGATCTTTCTCTATCCTCTCCCTGGCTGAGACTGGGGAAAAAGCAGTACATCCTGGCTGAATTTGAGCTCCTGGGCCAATCAGAGTCCAGAATAACATTTTTTTAATGTTCCTGTATATGTAAGTTGGCATAAGAACATTCAAGAAGCTTTAACACCATCATAATACAACTAAGTATCAACACCTTCACAAAACAACTGTGCATAATAGATGCTTCCTGCCACCTATTGATTTTTTGGCTGAGCACAAAATATGTGGAAAAAGACATCATCATTAACATCATTAAGATTTCCGATACTTATAGTGGGCCAGGCAACGGCATTACTGTTTGTTTCACTGACTTAATTTTAAAGGAACCATCTTTGCTAAGAATATTTGCAAGAGTAAGTCCTATTTTTTTATTATTATTATTTTTTTGTATTTATATTTCCGCTGAAAGAATTCAGCGATTTCCTTTTTCACTGGACAACAACAGCGTAAAAAAAAAAAGTAAAGCCACTGCTTTCATATAAATATTTTAGGATTGTTTTTTTAGTACAAATGCTCTTCAAAACGATGGATCACATCACTTATAGATTGCCATGATGACAGCGGAGCTTGCAAGCAGCCTAATCTATTTTTTCTAAAGTTAATTTTATAAGGTTGTTTCTTTTTACTAATATAAAAATATGCAGTGGTTAAGTTCGGCACTTTTTTAAAAAGTGAATGACACTTTTTAGCACAGCTTATTTTGGTGGCTTTTTTTAAGTGAATGAGATTTTGTGTATTTTATCATAATCATCAAGATGCTTTATAGAAAAGCTTATTTTGGTAGTGTTTTATAATCTGAATGGTTGTCTCCACATTCTATAACATAATGTGGTTTATTATTTAAATTCAACCTTTCTCAATGGCAGTAATGCAGAGCACTTAAAAGCCAAGTTTCACCTTCTAACCATTTATTTGAAGGGATGAACAAACATGTGAATAAAGGTGAGCCGATTGATATTGTGTAGTTGGATTTTCAGAAGGCGTTTGACAAAGTACCTCATGAAAGACTCCAGAGGAAACTGGAGATTCATGGGATAGGAGGTATTGTCCTATTGTGGATTAAAAACTGGTTAAAATATAGAAAACAGAGAGTAGGGTTAAATGGTCAATATTCTCAATGGAGAAGGGTAGTTAGTGGGGTTCCCCAGGGGTCTGTGCTCGGACCGCTGCTTTTAACATATTTATAAATGACCTAGAGATGGGAGTAACTAGTGAGGTAATTAAAATTGCTGATGACACAAAGTTATTCAAAATCGTTAAATCTTAGGAAAATTGTGAAAAATTACAAGAGGACCTTACAAGGCTGGGAGTCTAAATGGCAGATGACGATTAATGTGAGTAAGTGCAAAGTGATGCATGTGGGAAAGAAGAACCCAAATTATAGCTACGTCATGCAAGGTTCCACGTTAGGACTCACCGACCAAGAAAGAGATCTAGGTGTCGTCATTGATGATATGTTGAAACCTTCTGCTCAGTGTTCTGCTGCAGCTAAGAAAGCAAATAAAACGTTAGGTAGTATTATGAAAGGAATGGAAAACAAAAATGAGGACATTATAATGCCTTTGTATCGCTCCATGGTGCGACCGCACCTCGAATGTTGTGTTCAATTCTGGTTGCTGCATCTCAAAAAAGATATAGAGGGGCATAATCAAATGAGGACGACCATCTCTAAGGGCGCCCATCTCTAAGGACATCCTGGTGAAGGGGCGGGGAAACCTATATTATCAAAACAAGATGACCGTCCACCTTTCATTTTGATAATACAATCAGGGACGCCCAAATCTCAACATTTAGGTCAACCTTAGAGATGGTCATCCCTGGTTTTCGGCGATAATGGAAACCGAGGACGCCCATCTCAAAAATGACCAAATCCAAGTCATTTGGTCATGGGAGGAGCCAGCATTCGTAGTGCCAGCACACCAAGCGGGCACCCTAGGTGGCACTGCAGTGGACTAACTGATGCACTAACTGAATGGAAAAAGGCATGCAGTGGTCACTAACCACCTCCCACCCTGAAAAAAACAACTTTAAAAACTTTTGTCTTTTTTTTTAGAGTTTGGGTGAAGGATGTCTGCTATGCCTCCGTGATGGCAGTTGAGGACGTCCTTCGCTATTTATTTAGATTTTGCTCACACCTTTTTCAGTAGTAGCTCAAGGTGAGTTACATTCAGGTACACTGGATATTTCTATGCCTCCGTCCCTGCAACGGCAGTTGAGGACGTCCAAAATGTGGATGTTTGTGAGAAGGACATCCATGCCTTGATGTTTCTGTGAGAAGGATGTCCATGCCTGCTATGCCTCCAACACCCCCTTTTTTATTTGGATTTTGGATCACAAGTAGCAACAGTGGAATTTGAACTGAACACCTCTGGATTGCAAGACCAGAGCTCTAACCACTGGCCACTCCTCCACTTCACTCCCTTGAAATTTGGCCATCCCTGTGGGGGGGGGGGGGGGCAGTTGAGGACATCCAAAAGGTTTGAAAGAAGGGTGTCCATGCCCTCGTTATGCCTCCGCTGACACACCCATACCCCCCCAGGGACCTGCATACTGCCCCCCCCCCACAGGAATGGCCAAATTTCAAGGGCGGGAAGTGGAGTGGAGGAGTGGCCTAGTGTTTAGAGCACTGGTCTTGCAATCCAGAGGTGTCTGGTTCAAATCCCACTGCTGCTATTTGTGATCCAAAATCCAAATAAATAAATAAAGGGGGTGTCGGAGGCATAGCAGGCATGGATGTCCTTCTCACAGAAACATCCAGGCATGGATGTCCTTCTCACAAACATCCACATTTTGGACGTCGCAGGGACAGAGGCATATCGAAGGACACCCTCAACTGCCGTTGCAGGGACAGAGGCATAGAAATATCCAATGCACTTGAATGTAACACACCTTGAGCTACTACTGAAAAAGGTGTGAGCAAAATCTAAATAAATAAATAGCGAAGGACGTCCTCAACTGCCATCACAGGGACAGAGGCATAGCGAAGGAGGTCCTTCACCCATACTCTAAAAAAAAAAAAAAAAAAAATTTTTTAAGTTTTTTTCAGGGTGGGAAGTGGTTAGTGATCACTGGGGGAGTCAGCGGAGGTCATCCCCAATTCCCTCCGGTGGTCATCTGGTCATTTAGGGCACATTTTTGTGGCTTGGTCAGGAACGCCCTTCTTTTTTCCATTATCGCTTGAGGATGCCCCTCTGTTAAGCACGCCCCAGTCCTGCCTTCGCTATGCCTCAGACACACCCCCGGGAACTTTGGTCATTCCCACGACAGGAAGCAGTTGGGGACGCCCAAAATTGGCTTTCAATTATGCCGATTTGGGCAACCCTGAGAGAAGAACGCCCATCTCCCGATTTGTGTTGGAAGATGGGCGTCCTTCCCTTTCGAAAATAAGCCAGATAGTGCAATTAGAAAAGGTGCTGGGAAGGGTTACGGAAATAATAAAGGGGATGGGACGACTTCCCTATGAGAAAAGGCTGAAGAAGCTAGGGCTCTTCAGCTTGGAGAAAAGATGGCTGAGGGGAGATATGATAGAGGTCTATAAATTAATGAGTGGAGTGGAAAGGGTAGACATGAATCACTGGTTTATTCTTTCCAAAAATACTAGGACTAGAGGTCATGTGATGAAGCTACAAAGTAGTACATTAAAAAAAAATTGGAGACAATTTTTCTTCACTCAACATGTAATTAAACTTTGGAATTTGTTGCTAGGGAATGTGGTAAAGGCAGTTAGCTTAGCATGGTTTAAAAAAGGTTTGGATGGACTCCTAAAGGAAAAGTCCATAGACCGTTATTAAAATGGACTTGGGGTAAAATCAAGTGCTTATTTGTAGGATAAGCAGCATAAAAGGTATTGTACTTTTGGGGATCTTGAAAGGTACTTGTGACCTGGATTGGCCACTGTTGAAAACAGAATGCTGGGCTTGATGGACATTCGGTCTGTCCCAGTATGGCAATACTTATGTACTTATGTAACCTTTTAGCTATTAAAGATAGGATAGCTATTTATGTGGTCCTATTTGACAGCAAAACTTATCCTGATAGGTGCTGAATATGGGAGCCTAATCGGATAAGTCACACAGTTATGCACTAGGCACTAACTGGCAATATTCAGCAGAGATAGCTAGTTATCATACACTGAGTATTAGTGATTAGTAAATTTAAAACAAACTGGAGAAAATATTTCTTCATGCAATGTTTAATTAAACTCTGGAATTCATTGCCTGAGAATGTGGAAAAAAACAGCTTAGCAGTTTGTAAAAAAAGGTTTGGATAATTTCCTGAAAAGAAAGCCTATAAGCCATTATTTTGATGGACTTGGGAAAATCCATTGCATATTTCTAGTATAAGCTGCATAAAATCTGTTTTACTGTTTTGGGATTTTGCCAGGTACTTGTAACCTGGATTGGCCACTGTTGGAAACAGGATACTGTGCTTGATGGACCTTTCCTTTTTCATTTGTAGCTCGAGGAATTTATTATTCTGATGCAGCTTTCCCTAATCTTGGAAGGCTTACAATCTAAGAGGCCCTTTTACGAAGCTGCACAAAAAAGTGGCATGTGCTACGACTAGCACATGGGTTTCACGCACGCTGAGGCCACTTTTAGCATGGCTGTTAAATGGCCATATTTCCTATTTCCCCCATTAATAGCTATGCGCTAATTTCACAATTAGCACAGGAGCCTTTATTGACACCTATTTTCTAAGCAGTAAGGGCTTGCATGCTAACATATGCTAATCAGTTAGCACACAGCAATGTAGCTGCACAAACCAATTAGCTCTGGGCATGCCTACTCTCTATCCCCAAACACATCCCCAGTGCTAAAAAAAAAGTATGTCAGCACCTGGGAAGCATGAACCGATCTGAAAATTACCATGGGATGATAAGCGCACCCCAGGGTAATGCTTTTTAGCTTGCACTAAGCACGCATTAATGCTTACCGCAGCTTAGTAAAAGGGCCCCACACTTGCAGCTGAGGCTATTGGGAATTTTGTCCATGTGATAAAAGCGCTAGTGCACCTTAGCAAACAGGACCCTAAAAGAGGGGGCCCAGAGAGACAAACCAGTGTGCCAAGCTTTAAGTATAGTAACGTTTAAAGGATGACCAAGCTTGTAGGAAACTATCATAACAAATAAAGTGTTCTACTTTTCCTGCTTTATATTCATACAAAAGAGATACCAAATTTCACCAGAAATGCTTATTCAGCTGTGAAAAGTATTTCCAGTTATGCCAGTATTGATTGTGTGGCTATTGTCATCAACAGGTTCAATAGACATTAATCGTTGTTACAAAGGGAATCCTTTAATTGAAGCAAAGCATCTGATCAAGACTGACTGAGAACACAAGGACTTGTTTGTCTAATTTTTAAAAATGGTTTGACTTGGTTCATAATGGAGGTAGATGATAATATGAAACTGATTGAAAAACATTTATCTATTTGTAAGAGGCTTTTCACATGTTATTTATCTCCTTTTACAAACATTTTGGGAGTTTTGGGGTATAATATTTGAAGGACACTGTGGGCCAAATTCTATAAATGGTACGTTAAAACCGAAGGGCCATTTTACCAAGCTGCGAGAAAAAGGGCCCTGTGCTGGCGGCGGGGGCTATTTTTCCCGTGCGCCAGGGCCTTTTTACTGCAGCAGGTAAAAAGACCCCAGGCATACATGGCCATGTGGTAAGAGAATCACCACCAACTGAGGTGGTGATAAGAGCTCCATTGCTAACCCGGCAGTAATCGGCAGCACGTGGCGATGCCCGATTACCGCCGGGTTATCGCCATACAAACCATTTCTGGGAGTTTTCTTCCCCCCCCCCCCCCCCCCCCGGAAATGGCGCATGCTTGGGGCGGGACTACCTCTGGCGGCCAAACAGCCCCCATGTGCTTAGTGTGATTCTATAAACTATGCCTAAAGATAGGCATAGTTTATAGAATATGCTCATGTGCCGTTCTTGTGATTAAAATGTAGGCACACCCTTTTAGGCCACCTAAAACCAGGCCTAAATACCTGTGCCTGAGTTAGGTGCAGTTCGGGTGTATTCTATAACAATGCACATAGTTTTTAAAGTTTTTTTTGAAATGCTCACAACCTGCCCATTCCATGCCCCCTTTTCGGCTGCTCGCATTAAAATGTGTATGCTCTGCACTATAGAATACACTTAGAAAGTTGTGCGCATAAATTCTAATTAAAGTCAATTAGTGCTGCTATTGGTTAAGTACCAGTTATCGGCGCAGATTGGCTTGTTATCAAGTTGTGAGTGCAATTTGACCATGCAGCCAAATTAGCACATGCAACTTATGGCACCATTTATAGAATTTGAGGGTGTGAGAGTCATTTTATAACATGGTTCTTAGATTAATTGGGTGGGAAAGCACCTATTTTGAACCTATTTTATAAAGACACTTAGGTGCCTGTCTCTATACAGTGCTAGCATAAATCCTGCAGAAATCATACCTTGACTGTAGGCACACTTTATAATATATAATTTACATATGTATTTTATGCACATGCTATTTTACAATACTAAAATGTAAAGCTCAACACTGCCCATGGTCCACCCTAACTCCTCCCCTGAACACACCTACCCCAGATTTTATATAAGGTGCAGAGAGTTGCACATGTTAAATTGAGTGCAAGTCCAATTTATGCACTCACCTTAATTGAGTAATGAGCCAATCAGTGATAAGTGCTGAGGGGGTAAGCAAACATGTGGACAATGGGGAGCCGGTTGATATTGTATATCTGGATTTTCAGAAGGCGTTTGACAAAGTGCCGCACGAAAGACTCCTGAAGAAATTGCAGAGTCATGGAATCGGAGGTAGGGTATTATTATGGATTAAGAACTGGTTGAAAGATAGGAAGCAGAGAGTAGGATTGCGTGGCCAGTATTCTCAGTGGAGGAGGGTAGTTAGTGGGGTCCCGCAGGGGTCTGTGCTGGGTCCGTTGCTTTTTAATGTATTTATAAATGACCTAGAGATGGGAATAACTAGTGAGGTAATTAAATTCGCCGATGACACAAAATTATTCAGGGTCGTCAAGTCGCAGGAGGAATGTGAACGATTACAGGAGGACCTTGCGAGACTGGGAGAATGGGCGTGCAAGTGGCAGATGAAGTTCAATGTTGACAAGTGCAAAGTGATGCATGTGGGTAAGAGGAACCCGAATTATAGCTACGTCTTGCAAGGTTCCGCGTTAGGAGTTACGGATCAAGAAAGGGATCTGGGTGTCGTCGTCGATGATACGCTGAAACCTTCTGCTCAGTGTGCTGCTGCGGCTAGGAAAGCGAATAGAATGTTGGGTGTTATTAAGAAGGGTATGGAGTCCAGGTGTGCGGATGTTATAATGCCGTTGTATCGCTCCATGGTGCGACCGCACCTGGAGTATTGTGTTCAGTACTGGTCTCCGTATCTCAAAAAAGATATAGTAGAATTGGAAAAGGTACAGCGAAGGGCGACGAAAATGATAGTGGGGATGGGACGACTTTCCTATGAAGAGAGGCTGAGAAGGCTAGGGCTTTTCAGCTTGGAGAAGAGACGGCTGAGGGGAGATATGATAGAAGTGTATAAAATAATGAGTGGAATGGATCGGGTGGATGTGAAGCGACTGTTCACGCTATCCAAAAATACTAGGACTAGAGGGCATGAGTTGAAGCTACAGTGTGGTAAATTTAAACGAATCGGAGAAAATTTTTCTTCACCCAACGTGTAATTAGACTCTGGAATTCATTGCCGGAGAACGTGGTACGGGCGGTTAGCTTGACGGAGTTTAAAAAGGGGTTAGATAGATTCCTAAAGGACAAGTCCATAGACCGCTATTAAATGGACTGGAAAAATTCCTCATTTTTAGGTACAACTTGTCTGGAATGTTTTTACGTTTGGGGAGCGTGCCAGGTGCCCTTGACCTGGATTGGCCACTGTCGGTGACAGGATGCTGGGCTAGATGGACCTTTGGTCTTTCCCAGTATGGCACTACTTATGTACTTATGTACTTATGTACTTATGTACTTATGCCAATTATCAGCACTAAATAGCAATAATTTGAAATTGTGCATATTTTAAGCATATTCAAAAAGAGGCGTGCATAAATTCTAACGTATGTAGCTTAAAAGGAGGCATGGCCATAGGAGAAGTGTGAGCTTGTTGGGGGCATTCCTCGAATTTACGTGCGTGGTTATTTATAGAATTTGGGTTAACATGTCTGCATTTAGGCACGGGTATTTAAACCAGGTTCAGTGGTGTAAATGATCACATCTAAATGTAGGTCCGCTCCCTGGTCCTATGCACTATTCTATAAAACATGTCTAACTTTAAATGTAGTTTATAGAATAGCACATATTTTTTAGACTCCATTTACTGAATTTGGCCCTATTTGTGCAAGACTCTGCCAATTTGCACCATGTGCACTTCTATAATTTTCTATAAGGGCTTTTCTGCGCAGAAATAATTATTTTTGCATAAGGAAAAGATTTGTAAAAATATCCTCTTTCTAGTCAATGTATTCAGAAGGATAATAGAGTTTCATGTCAGTCCCCAGATATCACCCAGCACTGAATATCTGGGTAAAACATGGATGACACTACCTACTTGGATACCAGCAATATTCAGTCAGTACCTGGATAAGTTAGGATAGCTTTTCTGCTGCTGTAATTTTATTTGGGCAGTCATATGGTTGGGGGTCTGAATATCACTGCTAACCAGGTATCTCCTAGCTCCACCCAGACTCTGCCCTGGATTGCCTTCTGACTGAATTTTCAGCAGCATTATCTAGATAAATGCACTGAAAATCCAGGTATGGCCAGCTCAGTTAAACTTGTCTGGTTAGGAGCCTCTCCTACCTGGATAAGTTCTCTGAATATAGACCCAATTGATTATTAATAATTCTCAGACCTTGTTCTCCTAGCTATAATTATTTAATAAAACAGAATCATTCGCAATGTATGTTGTAAATGTACAATCTGTATTAGAGAGGTACCGGAACACTATCCCTTTCAATCTTCTCTTTTGTACTGAAAGTTTTACTAGGAATACAGGCATGACTTGATATTAGGCTGCTGGTGATTGTGGGCCCCCTTTACCAAGTTGCGGCAAAAGGGGGCCGGCGCTGGCGTCGGTGCGTGTTTTACCCACACGCTGATGCCCCCTTTTACCGCAGCTGGTAAAAGGGAAGTCTCGCCTTCCTGCAGGAAATGGTCACGTGGCAAGTGTGGCCATTTCGGGGGGGGGGGGGGGGGAGCCCTTACCACCACCCATTGAGGTGTCGGTAAGGGCTCCCGTATTAATCCAGAGGTAACTGGGCAGCATGCTGAACTGCCGAATTACTGCCGGGTACACTCCAGCGCTACAAAAATAAATACATTTTTGTAGCGCTGGAAATGATGGTACACTAGGGGTGGGAAGTACCATGTTAAGTTTACCACCGCTTAGTAAAAGAAGCCCTTTGTATAAATGCACCATACAGTGCTCTAGTATCTATTGTGGCATTGACTTGGTTTCCTAGTACTGTATGAACAAGCTTGACTGTGCTGTTCTTTTCATTTGTGGGGAAATGTGACAGTTATACAACTACGCACACAATCTGGTGCTTGACAACACCTCTACTTCCATCATCTCATGTCATGAGTAATTATGGGAGAAAAACATTTTGTCTGACTATCTATATTCATGTCACCTAGTTACAAAGTTGCAAAACCTACACAAGCACTTTCCTACATATTGCTGCTGTGAACTTGTGAAATGATTCTGCAAAAGATTCCAGCAAATCTTTAGCTAAACTTTATATGCAGCTTTGACAGCAGCAACAGCACCAAAAAACATTATGTCATGTTTGCCCTCTTCTACTCTGTTACCAGTCAGCTCCTTTAATTTGCAATTTTAATCTTATTCTGATTTTTTAATGCTTTTTTTTTTCTCTCCAACCATTAAGTTACAAAATGAAAGAACCTGAGGCTTTAAGAGGGTTTAGTCTAATCCATCACATTTTTTTTTAGTAGAAAGCATTTAAATTAATTGAATTAGGTCAGGGTATGCTCTTGATGGTTCTAAGGCAGTAGTGCTCAGACTGGTCCTAGTTCTCCTCCCCCAGACAAGAAAGTTGAATTTTTAGGGTGTCCCTTAAAACCTAGTATTTTGTATATAAACCAACATTTTCATTTACTAGATTTATAGCCATCCATAGTCACACTTCTGGGCAATTTACAATTTCATGTACCCAACAAATTCACATACAACAAATAAAAACAAGGAAAGACAAGGGGACAAGATGGCGACTGGAGAGGATGTGTGCAACTGAACTCCCAACTCCCAGTAAATGCTTTCCCGCTTACCGACAGCAACGCTGGAGAATTGTGGCGTCCAGAAGCTAGAACAACAGAAGCCCGCTCTCGAATCAGACAGACCTCGGTCGGATCATAGCATGGAAGCAGCCTCGCTGAGCCCGCTTCTGCTTACAGTTCCCCCGCAACCCGGAAGCAGATCGATATCCGCGGAATTGCAGCAGCAGACGCTGCCAGAAGAGCTGAGTCTACATGCAGCTAGAGGAGGGCCTGCCGTTACATCGACCCCAGTAACGCCATCGGGGGGGAACGTGACGGTGAGTGGCCCAATTTCTCCTATTGACATGGGAGTTGCATTTCAGGGAGCTGGAGGATTTTAAAAAAACAGCAGTAGTCACTATGGGAAGCCATTCAAGGACTGAACTCTACCCTTATCCAAGCAACAAATTATTTTAAAGAAGAAGTTTCTTCTTTAAAACAAATACATGACTCTAACTGGTAGAGTGCAGTAAATGAAGAAATAATTGAACTAATAAGTGGAGAAATTAAGAATTTACAAAGCAAGACAGGAACAGCGATTAAGGGCAGGGATATTCTGGTTAGGAGACTAGAATATCTTGACAACCAAGGAAGGAGGAATTATTTAAGATTTCTTAATATTCCAAAAGCACTTTTGGTGCCTGCAACTGATATGTTGAAAACATATCTTGGAGAAGTCTTATTAGTTCCAACAGAGGCCTTTCCTCCCATTGTTAGAGCTCAAAACATAACTGGAATCAAAACTCGGACCTTGGAACCTCAACCTGAACTTAATATTACTGAATTCTTGGAAAGCTCATTGGAAGTTGTTACACATCGAACTAATCTATTAGTATCATTTGCATTTGAATCAGACAGGAACAATGTTTTTCGATTATATTTTAGACATACTGTATGAGTGATAAATTCCTAGGTGAAAGGATTCAAATATTTCCTAACTTAAACAAAGACACAGAAAAGAAGATGAGAATTCATGGCTCTAAAACCTAGAATCCTCGCCTTAGGTGGTTCCTATCTATTAAATTTTCCTTGTAGGTGTCTTGTATCTACAAATAATATAAATTATTTATTCCTTGACCCGAAGAAAATGTTGGAATATATATTATCCAAGGAAAAGGGTACTATATCAACCTGAATCCTCACACAGAAACATGCTGATAATACCATTAGCGAATAGATTTTGTTCTGCTCTCTGATCTGATTACATTATTTTTCCTTTTATTTTATAATTTCCTATATCTTGTCTCCAAAAATTGTGGTCAAATGTTTAAGAGTTTAAATACCTCCCTAATTGGGAAAATGATTTTGCCTTGTTTTGAATTTCTAATTTCTTGCATTTGTAAAATATGAATGCATTATTGAAAATGTGTAATTAAAAATAAAATTTAAAAACAAACAAAAAACAATACATTGAAGACAATACCCCCATTTACAAAGCCATGTGGCATTGGGCTGTATCGGCAGTACCACCCCAACAGCCACTAGCACGGCTTTATAAACAGGGGGGGTCCATCTGTCTATCCAAATATTTCATCAAAGGGGATGAAACTTGACACACTGGAAAAACCAGAATAAAGACATATACTGCCCTATATTCAGCCCGTGGTGGTTAAGAGGTTTTTGAGCCATTCAAACCCGTGGGCTGAACTGATCCTAGATATTCAATGCTGGGGCATGTGCAGCTCTTGGCATTGAATATCCAGATCTCAGCAGTCACCCAGAAGTTAACCAGGCACCAGTGGTATAGGAAGGTGGGGGCGGTGGGGCGGTCCGCCCCGGGTGCACGCCGCTGGGGGGGGTGTCAACTTCGCTGGTTCACTGCTTTCTCTGCCCCGGAACAGGTTACTTCCTGTTCCGGGGCATAGAGAGCAGGGAACCAGAGGAGCCGACGCAGCTCCCAGTGACGTGCACTCGAGGCAGAGCGGCCCTCCCGCCTGCCCTCTTTGGTAAGAATGTGCTCGGGGGGGGGGGGTGCTCACGCGCCGAGGGGGGGGGGGGGTGCGTGCATACACCAAGGGGGGGGGGGTGCACCATGCTGCACCTGGGGGGGGGGTGCAGTGGCAAACCGCTCCGGGTGTCAGCCGCCCTCGCTACGGCACTACCAGGCACCAGCCGATATTCAGACCAGTGCCAGGTTAAAACCACATAATTTTGCTCTTGTAACTTTATGAGGTTTCATAGCTGGTTAGTGATTGAAAAGTGCTGCTAATCAGCTAATTAAGCACTTTGCCAGTGTTCTGCCCCTGATTGTCCCTACCCTAACCAGCTACGAGCTGGCTGGTTTGCAGTGATATTCAGAGGCAGAAACTGGTTAAGGGCCTCTCAATATCATGTGTTGGGTCACTCTGCAGGGTTTAATCGGGCAGGAGCCTCTCCTGTTTGGTTAAACCCTCTTGAATATCATGCAGAGAGACTTATAAAATGGGCAAAATTGGATAATAAGCCCCCCCCCCCCCCCCCGCAAAAAAAAGGCCCAATACATTTCTATATCACCTGGAGTTCCAGCTTCTCTAGCAGAGAAAATGTAATGGAATGGGATGAAATTTGACATGTAGGTAAATTGGTAAAAAGGCATACCAAGGCTGAAAATTGGCCAAATCAGATCAGAGAACCTAGAGAAATACCCCTAGCCCCCACAAAAAATGACCCACTGTGTGTGTGTGTGGGGGGGGGGGGGGGGGATTCTAAAAATGGTGCTCAGTTCTGTTCTGTAAAGGATGCACACTCTTAGAATAGCACTTAGTGTCGTTTCCTGTGCCCAACTCTGCTCAAACCTGGAGTAAATCTCAGTGCCCAAGTTGGGCACGAAGCCCAATTATTCTATAACACTGCGCATACATTTTCACACTATGGGATTTTGGGACCTAGAGTTATAGAATAGCTCACAGCCAGATGTGCATGCAAATCCTCATAGGTGTCAATCACATCAGTAATTGGTTGTTAGCATCCAATTATTGATGGTTAACAGTTTGTTAGCCAATTAAGTTGGGTGTACATCTCAGAAGCATGCTCAAATTTGGGTGCTATATATAGAATCCAGGGGCTTATACCTTTGGGGAAAGGAGTTCCAGCTGCTAAAGCATACAATCCTGTATACAGTGAAACATAGCAGTTAAACAATTCTTCCCTTTAAAGTGCCTTTCCCTGTTCTCCACCAACCCTAGCCCCCCAAACTGCCCCACACCTCAAAAAATGCCCCCAACAACAAGAACTACCCCCTGCAACTGCCCTACCCCTGCAACCACCTCCTACAACAGTCCGTATAACTGAAGCTACCCTGCAAATTACCCCACCCCAAAAATTACCTATGCAAATGCCCTACCACTTCACAAACTGCCCTCATACTTAAAACCTAATTGCTTCACTCCCAAAAACTACCCCCACAAGTGATCCACTACCCTGTGACCCATCAACAAAAACTATCCCTTGCAGCTGTTCCTACCCTGCAAACTGCTCCAGCCTCAAACCTATCCCATAACTACCCCACCTACCCCTCACAACTTCTCCACCAACCTACAAGCTGCTATTACCCCCCGAAAGTACCTCCTGTAACTTCCCCACCACCCTGCAATCTGCCCTAACACCCAAACCCTAACTTCTACACCCCTCAAAAATCTATCCCTATGTATGGGAGTCTATAAGAAGTTGTCATTCTCCCTTAACAGCATTCCCTCACAGTTACAAAGTCAGGCTACAGAGCAGGAAGCAGATGACTTTGCAGGAGCAGAGCAGGGAGAGTGTAGTCAAGTTGGATAAAAACCCTCAGCACAGCTCAGTTAGGGAGGCCCAGAGGAGAGAAGTCCTCCATCTAATGCTCCACTGCAGAGGTGTAAGTTCTAGAAACTCTAATTAGGTAGGCCAATTTTATCTTGAAACCCTGTTGAAACTTTAACTTTGGAACTCAGAGTCGACTCTGGCTCAGTTGTGTTTAATTTTAAAAGACAGAACTTTAACTCTTGGACTCCAGGCCAGAAACAAGCTGCTTGTGCTGCCCTTTGAGAGGCAAACTAGTTTACTTCAGTGGTGTAGCCATGGGGGCATCTGAGACCTGGGCCCCCTCACTTTTGGCTTGAGCCCCTTCTGCATTCATGGCTGGTGGGGATGCCAAGCTCCACCATCCAAAGATGTGTCCTGCACAGTCTTGTCTGTGCTGAATGAATAACAAGCACTTCATTCAGCTGGTGTGCTTCAGCTGCTAATGCCAGCTCTCTGGCTCATGCTCAGTTCAGTGTATTTAAACTCTGGACTTTGTTGATAGTGAATGTGGTAAAAGCAGTTAGCTTAGCAGGGCTTAAAAACGATTTGGCTAATTTTTCTAAAAGTCCATAAGCCATTATTCAGACGGACTTGGGGAAAATCCATTGTTTATTTCTAGGATAAGTAGCATAAAATCTGTTTTACTGTTCCAGGATCTAGCCAGGTACTTGTGACCTGGATACGCCACTGTTGCAAACAGGATACAGGGCTTAATGGACCTTTGGTCTGTCCCAGTATGGCAATGCTCATGTTCTTTTGTCTCCTTTTCCAAACATGAACTAAATAGCTTTATACCATAGAAGTTTTACCTGACACATAGAAGTCTGTAAACCCCAAAAGTTGATCTGTAAAGCACTTCATTGTTAAAGGTCTATGTTTATGCCCCCCTTGCAAATACCCACTGTGATAGTGTGAGCAGGGTTGGAGCAGAATACCTTCATAATATACAGCCAGACAAGGATAACGTGCAACAAAACCTCTTTATTAAGCAAACGCTGAACCCCGGTACCTCACAGATACAATAAATAAAGAATAAGGTCTGTTTAGTTTCAGACATGAATTTTGCACAGGCCTGTAACTGACAGGCTTCAAGCCCACAGTACAGACAGCTACTTGCAGGGCTGCTCCAGCCAGACCACAAGAACAGGATTCTTATAAAGCTAAAGTTAATGCTTGGCCTACCTTAGTTAGGTTCTGGTAGCTTACACATACACAGGGGAGACCTTCTCTCCTCCCAGGGCCTCTCTTTTCTGTTCTGCCAGAGGACTTTTACTTCCTACTCACTGTTGAGCCCTGCCCTCCTGGCTAGACATCCTAATATCCCTATGCTTACCTTGGCTCTGCTTCAGCCTCTGATTCCTCAAGTTAGCGCCACCTGTTGTAAGGTGGTTTAACTGCCACCTTAGTGAGGGACTGTTTCTAGGGACACATACTACTATGCCACTTACTCCCTCATATCCATTATGCAAGTTACAAGGGTATTTACAAAATAGAACTTAGGCAGAATTATGGCATTATTCTAAACATTCAGACATGTAGTTGAGGTATGTAAATCTTAGCACTTATTGTATAGAATTGCCTCCGTAATGCATAAACAGTCTGTAAGGATATTCAGAAACACTATTTAGATAGTCAGGAGCATTTATTTGAGTAGTAGGTGTTATCTATATAAATGGTTTTGAATATTGACTCAGGCTTATGTTTCAAAAGATTATACCCTTATTTTTTTATATTTACAAGTGATATGATGATTCAATCTTTTTTTTTTGTCTAGAGCTGATTCAGCAACTCTCTGTTAGGTATGGGTATTGGCCTGTGTGTTAATGTGATGAAGGGTGGGCCCTGGAGTCAGGATAAACCAGGGCCACACAGTGGGTTAAGGTGAACAAAATAATATTTAGTGTCAGGATGGGGTCCTGATCAATTCACAAGTGGAGGAAGAAAAGTAAATACAAAACTTTTCCTTAAATATAAGAATGTGCTTTTGTGGCCTGCACCTGAAGGCCCACAGTGTGTACTATTGTCTCTCAGCAAAGCAGGGTACACTGCTGGGCTCTGGTCTGTCTCCCCAGAGTTACCAGTACAATTGTTAAAAGTTCACATAAGTCAAAGATATCAATTTGCAAGGTGGTTCCAAGTCGAACTTGGCCTACCTGACTTTTGCGGTTGCAGTTCACAGATATGTGCTGTTTGGCATATGCAGTTGAGCATCACTGCTTCCCTCTGGATCTCCTTAACCAAGCTGTGGCCTGAGGATCCATATGTCCTGGACCATGTCCTCCTGTCTCCACTCCTCTTTTGTCACTTCCCCTTTAGGTGGGACAATGAGTTTTAAGGTGGTCCTGACAATATGAGGGAGTATCCGTATGGAAAGTGGCATCATCCTATAGACTCCATCACTGTCTACCTTAATTATAGTAATATAGTTCTAGAGTTTATGTGTGGGTGAGGGAGAGGGAAGGAGGGGAAGTAAGCACAAAATATTTCAGACTGTTTTATTGGTGGGTCAAAGAGGTATCATATAGACCTATTATTGAAGGAGCTTCTTGACCTCCTATAAAACCTTACCTAGAATTTAAAGTATTGAGTCTCTTGTTTAAGCATAAAAGTGCTCAGAATCTATGCAGGATATGTTGAATGATTATGAACCTGCATGTTCACTGAGGTCTCAGTCTGAAGAACTGTTTGTTGTAAAGAAAAACAAGAGAGGAATAAGATCTGCAATGTAATCACAAAAGAGAACAAACTGCAGACCAACACATGTTGGAAGTAGCAGCAAAAGCTTTAATTAAATACAAAACATGTGTGATGTGGCCACGTTTCATCAAAGTCTGCGTTAAACTGGAGAGGCAAAATCAAATACACACTTCTCTCTAGTGTAAGACTCAAAGGGAATGAGTTTGGAAGCAATTCTTCAAGGTCTGTCATTTGTTCTGCTGAACTGTTTGTTGTGCCATCATTGAAACAGGTAAAATCTAATATTACAGATAAAAGATATTTTCAATAAAGTCACTTTTGATATAGAATATGTTACCACATGAACTTTTGCACTCAGAAGCAGTTCAAGGTTCTCTTTTTAGGCAGACTCTTTTTTTATTGTATAATATTGTAGTTCTGATTTTTTTAAAGAAAACATTTGCTGTCTAGATAGATAATACAGAGGATAATATTTGCTGTATTTGAGCTTTATTGTATAAGTGAGTGACTGTCTTCTCTTTTTTATTTCTTTTAAACTTTGACCAACATCATAAGGGCAAATGGTAGTCTAACAAGTGTCAATAAATAATCAGATTTCAATCCATGAAAGTCAATAGAGAGCAATTTTGCACAATAACGGTATTTTTTAAAATCTACTTTTAATTTAAACTTACTTAAGGGGTCCTTTTACAAAGGCGCACTGAAAATGGCTTGAGGTAGTGTAGGCGCAAGTTTTGGGCACACGCCAATCCATTTTGTTTAGCACACCTGTAATAAAGGCCTTTTTTGCCAAAAATTGACGTGCAGCAAAATTAAAATTGTCACACGTTCATTTTGGGTCTGAGACCTTACTGCCAGCCATAGACCTAGCGGTAAAGAATCTGGGTGCTAATTACCTACACACACCAGAAAATAAAAAATGTTTTTCATATGTGGGTAGCGAATGCATGCCAAAATTGAAATTACCATAAGGGTCTCGCAATAACCGGGTAGTAACTCTAATTTGGTGCATGTTTGGTGCACGTAGGTGCCTATTCGACTTAGTAAAAGGGGTCCTAAATTTGTTGACAGTCATCTATCACAAAGGCTCTGTACACCAAGACATCAGCAGTGGCATGAAGACACCACAAAACCAAAATAGAGGAAAGAGCACTAACCGTAGAACAAAAATTCCAAACCAGAGATAGAGGGGAGGGGGATGTATGGCACAAAGAGTGAATTGAAGAACCTAAAGCACAGAGAGGGAGGTAACACAGCATCAACACTGGCAGTAAGACCCTAAAGCACTGATAGATAGATAGATAGATAGATAGATAGATAGATAGATAGATAGATAGATAGATAGATAGATAGATAGATAGATAAAGGAGCACCAAACTTGGCAGTAAGGCCTTAAAACACTGGACAATGGATAAAGTAGTACGGCAAAGAGAACTCAAATATTTTTCCCATTAGTGCACTGCTCCTAGAGTCTGTTTTTGGGAAGTTTTCATTTCAAGTTTCTGTACATAAGTGTTGCCATACTGGGAAAGACTGAGGTTCATCAAGCCCAGTATTCTGTTTCCAACAATGGCCAAACCAGGTTACAAGTACCCGGTAAGACCCCAGAACAGTAAAATAGATTTTATGCTGCTTATCCTAGAAATAAGTAGTGGATTTTCCCCAAGTCCATCTTAAAAATGGCTTATGGACTTTTTTTTAAGGAAATTATCCAAATCTTTTTTAATCCCTGCTAAACTTACTGCTTTAATCATATTCTCTAGCAACAAATTGCATAGTTTAATTACATGTTGAGCGAAGACATATTTTCTTTGATTTGTTTTAAATTTACTACTTTGTAGCTTCATTGTGTGTCCCATAGTCCTAGTATTTTTGGAAAAATTATACAAGCAATTCATATCTACCCGTTCCACTCCACTCACTATTTTATAGATCTCTGTAATATATCCCCTTTGCTGTCTCTTCTCCAAGCTGAAGAGAACTAGCCACTTTAGCTTTTCCTTATAGTATTTGAGGTATGGTCATACAATGGAGCGATACAAAGGCATTATAACATTCTCATTTTTGTTTACCATTCCTTTCCTAATAATTCCCAACATTTTATTTGCTTTCTTAGCTACTGCTGCACACTGAGCAGTGGGTTTCAATGTACCATCAATGATGACACCTAGATTATTTTCCTGATCGCTGACTTCTAACATGGAACTTTGCATCATATAGCTATGATTCGGGTTTCTCTTTCCCACGTGCATCACTTTGCACTTGCTCACATCAAACTTTAGCTGCAATTCTGATGCCCAATCTCCCAGTCTCATAAGGTCCTCATGCAATTTTCACAATCCACTTGCGATTTTACAACTTTGAATAACTTTGTATCATCAGCAAATTTAATTATTCCCATCTAGTTATTCCCATCTCTAGATCATTTATAAATATGTTAAAAAGCAACGGTCTTGGAATAAACCCCTGGGGAACCCCACTATCTACCCTTCTTTGAGAATACTGACCATTTAACCCTACTCTCTGTTTTTCATATTTTAACCCATTTTTAATCAATAATAGGGCATTACCTCCTATCCCATGACTTTCTAATTACCTCAGGAGTCTTTCAAGAGGTACTTTGTCAAATGCGTTTTGAAAATCCAGATAAACAATATTAACTGACTCACCTTTATCCACATGTTTATTCAGCCCTTCAAAGAAATGCAATAGATTGGTGAGGCAAGATTTCCCTTGACTAAATCTATGTTGGCTTTGACTCATTAATCCATGCTTATGTGTATGCTCTGTAATTTTTTTCTATACCATTTTGCCCGGCACTGACGTCAGGTTCACCAGTCTATAATTTCCCATTTCACTTCTGGACATATTTATTTATTTGTTTGTTTGTTGCATTTGTATCCCACATTTTCCCACCTATTTGCAGGCTCAATGTGGCTTACATTATGCCGTAATGGCAATCGCCATTTCCAGATTGAGAAATACACAGAGGTATTGCATTAAAGTTCTTAAGTGACAGAGTAAATTAAGCAGTCAGGTATTAAAGGTTCATTTCCAGAATGAGAAATCAAGTGATATTGCGTTAAAGTTCAGTTATTGACAGAGTAGGTGAAGCAGTCAACTACTGAGAGTTCAGTTTTGTCTATTTGTCTAATATATTAGATATATTGGAGGCATTCCCAACAAAAATGGAAATTAGAACAAATTGGGTGAGTGTCTTACCATTGTAGCGGGAGAGCAGTGTGTTTAGATGTCTGGGCATTGCTGACAATCCCCTTTATTTGTATAGGTATTATGTTCTGCTTTTGATAAGGCATACTGGAGACAAGCTGAGGCACTGGAGTAACCTGTCATTATGCCTGGGAGGAAACTGGTCCTTTTCAAGGGAATTCCTTTCCCGTGCTGGCTATCTAGGTGTTGCCCTTCGAGTTTACTTAGGAAGGATCTTATTGAGTTGGACTGTCTGCTATGTGGATTTCTGTGGAAGGGGTGCTGGGCCCATGTTTCTTTGAGAAAGATTAAGAGCCCATGGCAGCAGGGTGGATAGAGTGTTCCTGATTTGGAATGATAAAACACTATTTATGCCCTACAGTATCTCAAAGATTAGTTAGTAACACAGTAACATAGCCACATAGTAAGTGACAGCAGATAAAGACCAGGAATACTCAGATGCCAGCAGGAAGGTGGAAAAGGTTCACATGATGCATTTAGAAGAGGTAAATGATCAGGAAAGGGGGTTGTGATTAGGGGAATTGTGATCAGAGTGGGCTTTTGATCAGGGAAGCTGTCAACAGAGTGTTTGGATGGCATTTGTGACAGGTTTTTATGTTTTTTTTAAATGCTATGGGCAGTGTTTGGATACTTGTTAAATACATCAGCAGGTAAATTAGGTTTATCCATGCTAGTTACCAATGCACTTAAAATACTGGCCCATATGGTAAGTTGATACCCTGTGCACGAAATACAGGGGATTTGCTTCCCATGTACTCAACAGCATTTAATTACACTTACTTAGTTACTATACAACACTGTTGGCACCTAACACAAGGTAAGTACAAAAACTTATTACACTTTATAAAGATCTCCCTTTGGTTTGCTCTCTTCTATACCTAGCTTTCACCCTGTTGATATCCAAAATACTTCTCTCTAGAGATTCCTTTGTCCTGCTGGCCTCCTCATCCCTACTTTGACTGACAGATTATTCAGGTTTTTAGGTGAATCAGCACTGCAGCTTCATGCAAACCTCCCCCCTCACAACTACAGTGAACTTAAATGTTATATTTTTAAAGTATGGGGGGTATAAAGCAAAACAAAGTAATAAATAAATACATACATATATAAATGAATAAATAAACCAAAAGATATAGGGCCTTATATTCAGCTGTGGTGAGAAGTGGCTTATATGTCGCTCACAGCTGCAAGCTGAGATAACCCTGATTATTCAATGCCATGACCAGCTTCTGGCATTAACTATTGTGATAGATAGGCCAATGCCTTTACATCCCCATTGCCTTCTCACTACAGGATTAGTCCCAGGGGAGGTATAACACAGGTTTGGAACTCCAGGGTCAGAGGAGAAAACTGGACCAACTGCAGAATTGTAGCACTCAATAGGTTCAGATGACAAGTAGTGAGTAGGGGAAAGAATAAAGGGGGGGGGGGGGGACCAGGACCAGACCTCTTACTTGATAAAATGGCAACTGTCAGAAATCCCAGGCAGTAGTCAGGATTTGGAGAGAAGCTGCTATGATCCTTGGGAGAGGGGCAGTTGCAGTACCACCTCACAAAGCAGATAGCTTGAACCTGGAAGGCAGCAGAGTGCTTCAAGAATCCTGGGATTTGGAGTGCCGAGCCTAATCCCCCAATCCAGGTGCAAAAAAGCTAAGCCAATCAGAGTCAGGCTAAGGTGGCACTCTGGAAATCTAGGTGCCATGCCTAATTGATAAAAATAAAACATCTTAGAGAAGGAAGGTAGTAGCAGGAAGAATAGACAGCTAACGTTGAGGGCTAGAGAATCCTGTTCCCTTCATATCAGAAACAGGTCCTGGGCTAGATAATTCTGTTCCCTTCATAATTCAGAAGCAGATCCTGGGCTGAGATTCCTAAGGGGAGGGTAAAGGAAAATGAAGCCAGAAGAGATGATGGAGGTATCTCTTGGGAGCTTCAGGACTTAAATTATGGAAGCTAAGAACCAGCGCTAAGGGTGAGTACCTTTGAAACCTTGCCCTGCATGGAGTGCTGGGAGCTTGCTGCGTTAGGAATTACAGGCCTAATGAACATAAGGCAGTACTTTTTCTTAGTACAGTGGTTCCCAAACCTGATCCTTTAGGCACTTCAGTCAGTCAAGTTTTCAGGATACCCACAAAGAATATTCATTAGAGAGATCTGCATGGACTGCCTCCACCTCATGAAAATCTCTCTCTTGAATATTCATTGTGGATATCCTGAAAACCTGACTGGCTGGGATGCCTCCAGGATCAGGTTTGGGAACCACTGCCTTAGGAGTTAAGCTGGAACTCCAGTTGGAGAAAAGAAAAGAAGATTTTTCATTAGAACTATGATTAATTTTGCTGCTAAGAAGCCTATACCTCAGTTATGGTTTTGTTTCACTTTGAGACTGGGGATGTTATTTGAGCCTCAGCACTTTGACTTTCTGACACTGAAGGTGTTATGTGGAAATACAAGAAGCATTTGTTTGGTTTATAGGAAAACCTGTAGTGGCTCATTTTTACTTCCATGGGCTGAACTCTGGAAACAATTCCACTGGTGTCAGGCACACCAGTGCAGTGCTCTTCACTATCGCCATCATACTATCCAGAAATCTGTGGTCACTCAGAAGATAACTGGCAAATATTCAGTGTCCTAACTTTATCCATAAAGGGGTCCTTTTACGAAGTGGCGGTAATCCCAACACAGCAGCCTGGTAGTAGTTCTCCCCCCCCCCCCCCCCAAGTGCACGCCATTTTCAGCACTGAAAAAATATTTCAATTTTTGTAGCACTGGTGTGCACTCGGCGGTAATCAGGCAGCTCACTGTCCAGTTATTGCCAGGCAATTTGTGGTACCACCTCAATGGGTGGTGGTAAGTGCTCCCCTCCCCCCCGAAATAGCCATCTGGCAAGTGCTTCATTTGCTTTGCAGCCATTTCTTTAAAAAAACAGACTTGCCTTTTACCCGCTGTGGTAAAAGGGGGCCCCGACGCATGTCAAAAACACATGCTGAAGCCAACACAGGCCCCCCTTTTGCCGCAGCTTCATAAAAGGACACCGTACTTAGCTGGTTAGTGAACTCAATATTGCCACTAACTGCTAAGTCACAGCTCCACTCAAACTTGCCCCCAGACTGCCCCTAACCTAACTGATTAGGGAATGGCTGGTTAGAGCCAATGTTCTGTGGCATTACCTGGTTAAGTGCCATTGATGGCCAGACAGCTCAATGAGGTTTATCTGGTCTGAAGCCTCTCCCGCTATGTTAAACCCTTTCAATACTGGGCCTATAGCTATTACAAAAGGTGCAACTCATAAATAGTTGGATCGTTTAGTTTGCACAGAAAACATGATTCAATTCCATACTGGTAATAGGTATTGGTTCTTGTTATTATTATTTAATGCCTGTTATGTTTTTCTTTCTTTTATCTCCCATGTGCAGTCTGTTTGTCTGAGCTTTACCTTTAATAAAATCAACTTTAACATACAAATTCAGGGCCAAAGGGCCTAAAAATGAGATATCTCTCTTTGTTTTCTTTGTTTAAATGTTGTCATTAGCATCATGTGTTCTCTGTAGATATCTTTAATATAGTTGAGCGTGCAGTCATTTGATCATATTTATGATGTGATTTATTCCACAGCGTAATCCATTGTCTTCAAAGTCAAGATAAACAACTTCATTTTATGCTATCATATGATTGAAATTAAGCACAGGCAGGAGTTATTTTCAAATCCCACTTACCAGTGTCTGAATGCTTTGACAAATCTCTTCTGCTCCTTCCCGTTATATATGCATATAAAAGTGATGCTGGCTAGGCAGAAATGTCCCAGCAAATCCTCAGTTATTAATGTTTGCCAGTGCACTTGAACTATATTTTTGCAAAACTGCTTAAGTCAAAATGGAGAAACTACTTGCAAAGTTAACACTACCTAAAGCCTTGATTCATATTCAAGCATTTTCCTATAAACCATGTTATGAACACACACACATGCAAAGAATAATAGTCTTCTTAAATATGCCGAACACTTCTGGCTTGCTATAATTCAGGAAAATCTTATTTTCTATCATGTACAGGTTCAGTGCCCCAGCAATCACAAGGGAGCAATCTGGATCTGAAGAGTGAAGAGATATATATTTTTATTACTGTCAGTAGAACCTGGCATTAAAAAATATATGTTTATAGATATTTTTCTTCTGTTGGGTGGAAAGAGCAAGTTGAAAGTGTTATTAAGAATCATTCCAAGTCTTACTCCATTCTCCTGTTCCTGTGTCCTGGTTTAAAGCCCAGGAGTCTTAAAAAGTCTCTGAAACTATTTGAAGTTAATTTCATTTTTTCTTTCACCCAAAATGTCATGACCTTGCAATTATTCTTCAGGACATGGATTAGGTTACCATCTAATTTTCTATTCTCAGATGCCTAAAGTCCTAATTATAGTCTGATCTAACCACAACCAGATTTATTCTAACAATGATTCCTTTACTGACAAGTTATTTATCACTTACATGGTCAAATTATTTTTATGGGTTTTCTGCACTGAAAAAAACAAAATTAAACCACAATAACCTTTTTTTAATAACCATGTATACTTACAGAAACAATGAATCATTTGTTCAGAATAAAAAGACCTTTTCAATGGTGAACAAACCATATGTCTATTTAAGAACATAAGAATAGCATAGTAAATGACAGCAGATGAAGACCTATATGGTCCATCCAGTCTGACCAACAAGAGAAACTCATTTACATGGTACGTGATACTTTATATGTATACCCGAGTTTGATTTGTCCTTGCCATTCTCAGGGCACAGACCGTAGAAGTCTGCCCAGTACTGTTCTTGTACTAAAAGTTCTGAAGCTAATGCCAAAGCCCCTTAAAATTTACACTCCAGCCCATTCATATCTATTCAGTCACAATCAGGGCACAGACCATAGAAGTCTGCCCAGCACTGGTTTTGCTTCCCAATTACTGGTATTGCTACCCAATCTCCGCTAAGATTCCATGGTTCCATTCCTTCTAAACAGGATTTGTTTGTGTTTATCCCACGTAGCCATACTGGGTCAGATCAATGGTCCATCTAGGCCAGTACCCTGTTTCCAGTAGAGGCCAAACCAGGTAACAAGTATCTGGCAGAAACCCAAATAGTAGCAACATTCCATGCTACCAATACTAGGGCAATCAGTGGCTTCCCTATGTTTGTCTCAATAGCAGACTATGGACTTTTCCTCCAGGAACTTGTCCAACATCTTTTTAAACCCAGATACGCTAACCTCTGTTAATACATCCTCCAGAGCTTAACTATTTGTTGAATGAAAAAAATATTTCCTCCTATTTGTTTTTAAAGTATTTTCATGTAGTTTCCTTCAGTGCCCCCCTAGTCTTTGTATTTTTTTCAAAGAGTAAAACATTGATTTACTTCTACTCATTTTACACCACAAAGGATTTTGTAGACCTCAATTATATCTCCCCTCAGCCATCTCTTTTGCAAGCTGAAGAGCTATAACCTCTTTTGCCTTTCCTCATATGAGGGGAATTCCATCCTCTTTATCATTTTGGTCGTTCTTCTTTGAACCTTTTCTAATTTTGCTGTATCCTTTTTTGAGATACTGACCAGAACTGAACACAATACTCAAGATGAAGTCACACCATGGAGCAATGAAGAGACATTATACTATTCTCGGCCTTTACTGTCCCTTTCCTAATAATTCTTAACATCCCGTTTGCTTTTTTGGTCGCTGCCACACACTGGGCAGAAGATTTCATTATATTGTTTACAATGACACCTAGATCTATTTCTTGGGTGCTGACCCCGAAGAGAGACCCTAGCATCAGGTAACTATTTGCATTATTCTTCCCAATGTGCATCACTTTGCATTTGGCCACATTAAATTCCATCTGCCATTTGGATTTATAGTCTTCCAATATCCTAAGAAGTTATTGCAATTTTTCACAGTGCACATAGGTTGTAACAACCTTCAATAGTTTTTTGTCTTCTGAAAATGTAATTACCTCACTTGTTCTTCCAGTTTCTGGATCATTTATAAATATGTTAAATAGCACTGGTCCCAGTACAGATCTCTGTGCCACTCCAGTATTCATCCTCCTTCAGTGAAAAAAATGGCCATTTAACCTTACCTTCTGTTTTCTGTCCAATACCAGCTCCTAATACACAATAAAACTATTGGGCTCATTTTCGAAAGAGAAGGAGATCCATCTTTCGACATAAATCGGAAGATGGACGTCCTTCTCCCAGGGTCATCCAAATCGGTATAATCGAAACCCGATTTAGGACGGCCAAAGCTCAAGGGGGCGAGTCAGAGGCATAGCGAAGGTGGGACTTGGGTGTGCCTAACACTTGGATGTCCTTGACCCATAATCGAAAAAAAATTAAAAAAGGATGTCCCTGACGAACACTTGGATGTTTTCACCTGGATCTATTTTTCTTACGACTAAAAAATGACCAGATGACCACCGGAGAGAATCGGGGATGACCTCCCGTTACTCCCCCAGTGGTCACTAACCTCCTCCCACCCTCAAAAAACATCTTTAAAAATATGTTGTGCCAGCCTCAGGTGTCATACTCAGGTCCATCCCAGGAGCAATTTTAGTGGGTACTGCAGTGCACTTCAGTCAGGTAGACCCAGGCCATTACCCCCCCCCCCCCCCACCTGTTACATTTGTGGAGGAAACAGCGAGCCCTCCAAAACCCACCACAAACCCACTGTACCCACATCTAGGTGCCCCCTTCACCCATAAGGGCTATGGTAGTAGTGCACAGTTGTGGGTAGTGTTTTTTTTAGGGGGGGTTGGGAGGCTCAGCACACAAGGTAAGGGACCTATGTACCCGGGAGCAATTTATGAAGTCCACTGCAGTGCCCCCTAGGGTGCCTGGTTGGTGTTCTGGCATGTCAAGGGGACCAGTGCACTACAAATGGCTTGTATTAGGATGTTTTTGACATGGATGTCTTTGGTTTCGAACATCGCCGGAAGTCAGAAATGTCCATGTCTAGGAATGACCAAATCTGAGGACGTCCAAATTAAAGGATTTGGATGTCTCTGATGGTATTTTCGAAACAAAAGATGGACGTCCATCTTGTTTTGAAAATACGGGTTTCCCCGCCCCTGGATTTTGACGTTTTGTAATGACGTCCAAATCGCAACTTGGACTTCCCTTTCAAAAGTGCCCCTCATTGTCACCTATCCTATGACTCTCTTTAATTTTCTCATGAATCTCACCTTTATTGACATGTTTATTCATGCCGTCAAAAAAATGAAGCAATTTGGTGAGACAATACTTCATTAACTGAAACCATGCTGACCCTGTCCCATTAAACCATGTTTATCTATGTGTTTCATAATTTTATTCTTTATAATAATTTCTACTATTTTACTTGGCACTGATGTCATTCTTCTTTGGCCACCACTAATCTTCAGGTACAACAGATTATTTTAATGACAGGTTATGTGGGAGACGGGGCTGGTGGTTGGGAGGAGGGGATAGTGCTGGGCAGACTTATACGGTCTGTGCCCTGAAAAAGACAGGTACAAATCAAGGTAAGGTATACACATGAGTTCATCTTGTTGGGCAGACTGGATGGACCGTGCAGGTCTTTTTCTGCCGTCATCTACTATGTTACCACGTTACTAACAGCAGATCAGAAATTTCATATTTGAGTTCTTTCAGTATTCTTGGATGTATACATCTGGTCCAGGTAATCTAACTACTACTCTTTAATTTGTTGATTTTTGCTCAATATTTCTTCCAGGTTCACTGAGATTTTTTTTTCAGTTCCTCCACATCATCACCCTTGAAAGCATTTCTGTTACAGGTAGACATCTTACTACTTTCTTTAGTAACAACCAATGCAAAGAATTCATTTAGTTTTTTTGCTATGGCTTTGTCCTCCCTGAGTGCCCCTTTTGCTTTTTATGATCTAACATCCCATGGATTCCCTCGTAGGCTTTCTGCTTCTGATGTACCTGAGAAAATTGCTTCTGTGAGTTTTTGCCTTTTTGGCAAATTTATCTTCATATTTTCTTTTAGCCTTCTTTATCAATGCTTTGTATCTAACTTGCCGGTGTTTATGTTGCTTCTTATTTTATTCATTTGGGTCTTTTTTCCATTCATTGAAGGGTGTACTTTTAGCTCTAATAGCCTCTTTCACCTTTTAACCATGCTGGCTGTAGTTTTCTCTTCTTTCCACCTTTGTAAATACATGGAATGCATCTGGTCTGGGCTTCCTAAATGGTATCTTTAAACAACATTCATGCCTGTTTTAATGTTCTAACCTTTGCAGACAATCCAAATCCTCTGTGATCAATGTGTAGAAGTTTCAAGGGAAAAATTACCCTAATGACCAAGAAGAGAAACGCACAGAGCACAAAAACATCTAGCAAATAGTCATTAAAAAAAACATTTTTCTGCTTTGAAAATGACTATCACATTCCCCACTTGAATTTTGTATGTTTTTAGCAAAACATCCAAAGTTGGACTTAGATGTCATATCGATGCCCCTCCATGAGGCTCATTTTCAGAGCTATTAAACTTAAAAATTCTATAAGTTACTGTGGAACATTGGAAGTCTTAAGTGCTCTGAAAATACACCTCCATGTCATTTAAATCAACTTGGAAAGAGAAGGACCAACATAAACTAATTGCGGACAAGATGGTGGAAATATCGGGGATGTCAGTTTCACAATTTACACCCTCGGCCTTGTTGGAGCTAACCATAATGGAGACCTCTATGATGGAACCACAATTTTCACACATTTCTGCATAAATGTCTCATTTAGAATTTTTACTTGTGGATATTGCTACCAGAACCACTGCTTTAGAGAGATGAGTATCCAAGACTGAGGATGAGGATCAGGCCTTGAAGACGGAGATAGCGATGCTCCGCACCCAAACTTGACAACATGCTCGTAATGCTCCAAATGCTTGGAGAAGCTTGAAGACCACTCCCTAAGGGAGAAAAAGTTGGGTTTTTTTCCTGAAACGCTGCCTGATTCTCAGATAGTCACCATATTCGAGGAATGGTTGAGGAAGGAATATTTGATATGAGAAGCTCTTAGATCGATATATACACAGAAGAAACAAATGTTTGCAAAGTACACAATGTGTGGCAAGACAGCGAAGATGACACAAAGATAAGTGGGCAATGTCCCAATCATATAAATACCTCATATATCATATGGGAACATCAAGTTGTGAAATCTAATGAGAACATTAAAAATGTATAAGTAACTAGCCCATTGTTGAAGTAATGACATACATTTATGAGATCCTATAGAACATTTTTCTAAAAATGATAGGTCGCCATAATACACGGATGTGGGCAGTGGAGATTAATGGCATCGAGTAAAGCCCTCAGTCGAGTGTCGAATTTGTGATTTTCGTTTTGCTTGTTTGTTTGGGTTCTTTCTGTTCATGTTGGAGATATTGTATTATTGTTTTTCTTTGTTTTGGGGTGGAACACAGAAATATTACATTGGTCATTTGTTGTATGGCACTTGTTTTTATTGTCATGATTCTGCTGGTATTTTTTCTTGGTTGTATGTGAATTCTTGTCTTTTTTGACCAATAAAATATATTTAAAGAAAAGTGAGAGAATTGCAGGACTTAAAGGGTAAGAAAGAGGCACTGTGGATTAATCCTAAAAAAAGGGAATGGAAAATCTATTTACATTGGTGTGATATACAGGCCTCCTTCACAGGCAGAAGTGGATGGAGATCTAATACATTTACAGTATAACTATGAAAGGGGAAGTACTAGTAATAGGTGATTTCAGTATGACAGGTGTTGATTGGTGCATCCCTGTTACAAGACCTTCTAGAAGTAGGGAGATTCTGGATTCTGTAAAAGGAGAACTGTTCCAGCAATTGGTAATAGAACTCGCACAGGATGGGGTCATACTGGACCTAGTGCTCATGAATGGGGATAGTATTTCTAAAGTTAAGTGATCATCTGGCATTCAGTGATCAGCAGATGGCATGGTTCAATATTAACACACAAGCAACAAGGAAGGTTCCCCTATGGAAACAGTATATATGCTAAAAAAAAGTAGGGAAGGGACAAAGGTCAACCAATAATCAGTAGGACTCCAGAAGTAGGTAAACAAAAAGTTTTTATTGCCAGAAGGCAGATACAATGGACTTGACACGGTCCTATGTTTCGGCAAGAATACATCTGTCTCATGAATCAAACTATCTGTGAAATTGTCACCAATGTCTTTCCACAAAAAATATGTATATACAGCAGAAAAACTGCTATGGTAATATGTTTGTATCACTGCACAAACAATCAGTCTCACCACAAGAAGCAAGCAAATTGTTGCCAAACACAGGACCGTGCCGAGTCTATTGTATCTGCCTTCTGGCAATACATTTTTTTTGTTTACCTACATCTGGAGTTCTACTGATTATTGGTTGACATATGTCCCTTCCCTACTTTTGTGGTTCAATATTAAGATACAAGTGGAGAGAGTTCATTCACAAGTGAGGGTTCTAGACTTCAAAAGTAATACTTTGCCAAGATGAAAGAGTACTTTCATCTTGGCAAAGTACTTAGCTGTATTAGAACATTTGAGGGACACAGAAAAATAGTGGACAAAGCTGAAAGGAGCTATTTTAAGGGTTAAAACTTCTATGTTAGGAAAATAAAAGTAAGATGAATAGAAGGCCACTTTTGGTTCTCAAAAGTAGTAACTGAAAAGGTAAGGAAAGTGCACACAGCTTCAAAAGTTTTAACTAACTGGTGAGTGGTATATAAATTCTGAAGGCAGTTAATAAATCCTAATATACAAATAAACAACAAACCTGTCTATTGTCCCTTTATTTCAGAGATATGAATTTTGGTTGATTAAAGTATTACTTCTATCTTCATGCAATTGGATTTGTCAGCTGGATTTGATGTGGTTGACCATGGGCATGTCTTTTTGTTGTTCAGATTAAGACAATTTGGTTTATCAGGCAGGGTGCTTGATTTGGTTTTCATCTTTTTTTAATATCAAAATTACAAAGTAACTATTAATCATGATTGCTGTTCCCCTTGGGCACCAGGTTGTGGGGTTCTGCAGGGTTCATCATGGTCTTCCATACTGTTTAAGATCTACTTTAGCCCATTGGGAAAGTTTCTTAAATCCATGATAATCCAGATAATTTTCCTTGCTACTTTCTTCTATAGCTGATCTGTTTGAGCACATCCATAATTGCTTTTCTAAAATTTCAAAATGGATGTTTGATAATCGATTAAAGTTAAATACAGAAAGACAGTTTTGGAATGGTTAATAAAAATCGGTCTTTTCCTTCTGTATGTGCCATTTTAGAAGGTAAAATGATCACTCTTCAGAAGACTGGAGCTTGGGAGTTTGACTTGATTCTGGTTTAAACAGAGGTGCTCGTATTAAGAAATTGACTTTTTGACTTCTGCCATTTATCTTAATCTTTGACATTTGTGTCAAATACACTCACAATTTTCTACTGATGACATAAACATTTGTTCAAGCTTTGATATTTTTCAAAATTGATTATTGTAATTCTATTGAATTGGGCCAGACTTCTAAATCTCTGACAAGACTTTAACTTCTTTAAAATGCAGCCAGATTAATTTTTTCAAATAAAATATGAATAACCATGTTACACCTTTGTTACAAGCCCTTTACTGGCTGCCAGTTCAGTCAGAATACACTTAAAACTTTGTTTGGTTTTTAAGATCATTAATGGATTCTGTCTTGAATATCTTTCTATTCTGATTTCTATTCAGGCCTGTAGAACTACAACAAGATCTAGTCATGAATAAATTAAGGGTTCCCCTTTTTTCTAACCCTTGTATGGTTTCCATCACCAAGGGCCCTGTTTACTAAGGCACACTAGTGTTTTTAACGTGCCTACAACTGTGTAGGCGATATAAGGATATTGTAGGCGTGTACACTGTTAACGCGTGTACATGGTGAATGCATATTAAAAATGCTAACGAGCCTATAGTGCAGCTTAGAAAACAGGGCCCTAAGAGATTATTTTCATTGGCTGTGGTTCCCTTATGGAATGCACTGCCTATATGCGTTTTTTGGTTCTTTTCTAAGTATTATTTACAAGTAAAATTCATTGTATGATTTGTTCCTGTATGTAAGATATTTGCACCGGTTGATGGGAGTTTTGTTTTATTTTGTACTTTTGTGTATTTTTTTCTTTCTTGTTGAATATGCTTAAACAGTTCTGAGCATAAATTCTAATTAGTGGCAGTTAGGTGGCAATTATCGGTAGCTGATTGGCTTGTTAACTAATTAAGTTGAGTGCACAAATCCAGAATTCGACTGGATTTGTGTGCGCAAAATTAAATCGCACTATATAGAATCTGGGGGAATGTGTGGGTGGAGAATGGATGGTAACACCTAACCTTTTTTTAACTAAACCTGTGCTTAGTGCATTATAACACAGAACTTTACCACGTGCTATGCCTAGATTTACTGTGGCATTATTTTAAGGCTTTTTTTGTAGGCTGTGTACTAATGCTAACATTAGCACATGATATCTGCTAAAAGTTCATATGGGAGCTCTTACCACATTCTATTTAGCACACTCTAACCCTCCATTAGTTGGTTAGAGTGTGCTAAACCTAATGTGCTAGTTGGATATAAAATGCCTCTCTTCCCACATGCCCGCTCCATAGTTTACCACACACTAACATTAACATGCTTTAACATGTTTTGTGGTAGCCTGCCAGTGTGTGCTGTGTATTAAGGGGTTAACACCCTTTGATAAAAGGGTCCCTATATGTTTAATGGCAATAATCACTTATATAATTTCCCCCATATGTATATTTACCAACAATCACTGCATCATTCTAATCATATTCAATGCTACTGTCTAACCTTGTAGTGGCACTGAATGTCTTTTACTTTTTTTAATACAGTGATCATCTAATTTCATAATTTGGCCTGATAATATCTAAATTGAATTATTTTGTAGCATCTGCAGTTTTGTCTCCTTTAACATGGAACACTCTACCTATTTTCCCCTCTCTGAGAAAGGGCAAAGGTTGATGGAAATGCTTTTACTTACTTTCTACTATGCATGAGACTCTTTCATTTCTGTTTACTCCTGTTGGTCAAAGCTCGGTTCTGGAGATTGCTAAAACAGTAGAATCTTGGTGTAATTTTGCCTCTGAAAATCACTCTGCAATAGCATTAAATAGACGTGCTCTATAAGGACTCATAAAAAGAGAAAATAATTATAAAGGCAAATCTAGCATACCTTCGGTCCCCTATTCCCCTCTGTCATTTAAGTGAAAATGTCCAATATAGGGAGAAAGATGCTTTAAGCATCCTCAAGCTTGCTTTAAAGCTTAAAGAAAAAAAGATTTATTGTCTTCCTGAGCCAAACAGCAAGATATTGAAACTTTCATAATGTTTAATGGCTTCAGAAGTCAGTTATATTGCTTTCAAGTGGAAAAACTGAAAGCCGATGCATTAAGTTCAGTACCATGGATCTTTAACATTCGGCATTTTAATTCCAAGATTTATTTGTAATTAATAAAAAATGAAATGTTGTAGTATTCACACTTTTATTCTCACTTATGCATTTTTTATAATTCAATCAGGCTTTTGCCAATTACACATATCCAATTTTATTTTACTCATCTCTGGATAAGGATTTCCTTCTCCAATGTGTAAAAATGAGAGACAAAGAAAGGTTATATTATCAGGTATTATATTATTAAGTAATGAGCATATGCATGTTAACAGGTATAACTGTATGCATATACCCCAGGATTCTATATAGTGCACATAAAGATCCTTGTTGCGGTGGGGTTGAGTAATCAACTGTTAATTTGTAGATTAATTCTTGGGTAGTTTTCAAGTCCAAACTTAAAGCCCACCTCTTTACCACTGCTTTTGACTCCTAACCACCACTCACCTGTCCTGTCCTTTTATCCTCACCTCTTTATTCCCTTACCATTATTGTTCTGTCTGTTTACCTGTCTTATCTAGATTGTAAGCTCTTTGAGCAGGGACTGTCTTTCTGTGTATGGTGTACAGCGCTGCGTATGCCTTGTAGCGCTATAGAAATGATAAGTAGTAGTAGTAGTAGTTTTAGTTGAGGAAACATGGTGGAGTTAAGGGTTGGTTAATTTGGGGCACCAACATGGACCTTTGGGGGAGGTAGGACACAAGCCCAGGGTCTAACATTACCACAGACCCTTCCATTGAATTTTCATACAATGCTTGAAATTGTTTATGGCTAGTTCATTACTAACTAACTACAAATTTGTGATGTATTATGAGTTTCTATGTCATGATTGCAGTGGAATTGAGGGATGGTATTATTTGAAATACTTGATGTGTTATTCATTCTTAATAAAGCTGTGACCAGTTTTGCTACTTTCACCAAATTCAATTTTTGGGAGTGCATGAGGGTGAAGAAGGTGTAGATATTCAAGTACCTATGTTATGGGGTTCATTCTATAAGAGACTTAATATGCAGAACAGTTTTCTGCATGCAAAATTGCCCTTAAGGTATACACACATGGGCAGAGTAACACCTTTTTTAGATGGAGGGGCCAAACCAATCCCTAACTCAACCCCTAAGCTCTCTAATTGCTGATGCTGTGTAGGGCAAAATATTGATTGGGCCATTGTCTCAAATGGCCTACCCCCTTCAGTAGCCTATGCATGTAATTGATGAATAGTACGTACCTTTCTGTGATATACTTTAAAGCAGTAGTTCCAAAACCTGGTCCTGGTGGCACCCCAGCCAGTCAGGTTTTCAGGATATTCACAATGAATATTCATGAGAGAGATTTGCATACACTGCCTCTACAGCATGCAAATCTTTCTTATGAATATTCATTGTGGATATACTGAAAACTCATACTAGCAAATGCATGTGCACATTTATACCTGTCATATTGGAATAAATGTACATTCCTGTCAGATAATATGTGAGCTACTGGAGATGAACATGGGAGCCTATTTTAGAAAGACAAATACAAATACAAAACAAAACAAAAAACAGGTTATACTATGTGAGGCATCAATAATGGCCAAAGACACCAATCAAAATTTACTGACAGGCCATATATCACTTGTCATAAAATCTTTGCTAACTGCATTGTACTCTTTTCCTTTAACAGAAATAAAATAATAATTCAGAGAATTAAATATAAATGTACACTTATATTTAGTATCATGTCCAAGCACTAAAAGGGAAATTCTATAACTTGGTACCTCCAGTTAGGCATGCCAATGCCATGTGCTGAACACCAATTTTCTAACAGCAGCTATGCACTAACATGTAGTTATAGACTACTGCTAAAACCAGAATTGGCCTGATTATTTATGCATGGTGCATGGTAGGCTTAAATGTGCATACCTAAGTAGAAGACATGTTCCTCCTATATTCTACCCATGTACATACCCACCTGCAGTTATACACTAAGGCATTTATACGATACCATATAGAATAGTGCATAGTGCACTTAGCTGCTCAAAGTATACATAGGTACAGGTACCCAATAATAGATTTGTCCTTTAAGGGCTTCTTTTAAAATATAGTGCAGTAATCTTAGGATATATTTGGCTCTATTAGCTCTGTCTTGGGGTTCTACTGCTTCCTTTTAATCAATAGAGATTTGCCTCCTGTGCATTTATGCCACAGTGATATTTAAATGTCTCTATCATATTTTATTTATCCCACATTTCCTCCAAAGAATACATATTGAGATATTTAAATCTATCCCCATACACTTTTTACAATAAAGACCAAAGGCCATTGATTATTTCAGTAGCCTTCCTCTAGCCAACTCTATCTTGTTTATATCTTTTTGAAGGTGTGGTCTCCAGAATTGTACAGAGTATCTTAAATAGAGTCTCACCAGAGACTTATACAGAGACACTACCATCTCCCTTTTCCTGTTGGACATTCCTCTCCATATATACCCAAGCATCCTTCTGGCTTTTACCATTGCCTTTTCTGCATGTTCAGCCAACTTATGATCATCAGATATAATCACTATAAAGCCCCATTCTTCTTTCATGCACAGAAGTACTTTACCCTTTATATCATACTGCTCTCTCAGGTTTTTGCATTTCAATTGCATGACCCTGCATTTCTTAGCATTAAATCTTAGCTGGCAAATGTTGGACCACTCTTCAAGCTTCAATAAGTTCTTCTCGTGTTATCCACACCATCAGGGGTGTCCACCCTATTGCAGATTTTGATATCACCCACAAAGAGGTAAACATTAACAGACAGCCCTTCCTCAATATCATTTATAAAAATGTTAAAAAGAATCAGACCCAAGAACTGATCCTTGTGGCACCCCACTGGTAATGTCCCTTTCCTCAAAGTGGATTCCATTTACACTGCCCTTTGCCACGTTCCACTCTTATCAGTTTCTAACCCAGTCACTTTAGACCTATACTTAGGACACTCACTTTATTTGTAAATTATCTGTGTCAACAACTTTGGTAAAATCTAAGTACATCACATCTATTGCTCTTCAGCTTAGATAATAAATGGATGAAGGGGGATATGACTGAGGTCTATAAAATCTTGAGTAGTGTAGAATGGGTAAAAGTCAATCAGTTTTTTTTCACTCTGTCACAAAGTAAAAGACCAGGGGACACTCAATGAAATTACATGGAAATACATTTTAAAAAATAGGAGGAAATATTTTTTCACTCAACGAATAGTTAAACTTTGGACAAGTTCCTGGAGGAAAAGTCCATAGTCTGCTATTGAGATAGACATGAGGGAAGTCACTGCTTGCCCTGGGATTGAAAATAAATGGTATAAAAAAAATCTTATATGGTTGCATGTGTGTTTGCATGTTGAGTGGCGCTTTAGATGGTGTCTCTGGCTGTGAAGAACTAAGGCCAGTGCTGGACAGGCTTGTAAGGTCTGAGTCCTGTACATGGCAATCCAGTTTAGGATGGGCTGGAGAAGGTTTCAACATCAAATCCAGTAATTTGGAATGTGAGGATAGTGCCTGGCAGACTTTTAAGGTCTGTGTCCCACAATTGGCAAGATGAATTAGGCTGGAGTGGGTTTCAAAATGCCAAAGAGAGACAGTGATCAAGTATTTTACATCACATTCATTGCTGGTTTAACCATGACTTGATAATGAGTGTAACTGTCGGGCAGACTGGATGGACCGTTCAGGTCTTTATCTGCCATCATTTACTATGTTACTATATTTCTGAAGATAAAGGAACTCCTCCACAATTATTTTTCCTTATCCAATTGTTTTGTCTTATGTTATGTATATTTCTAGTCTGCCTTCTCCCAGAAAGGTCCAAAGCAAAAAACAAAACAAAATAAAATAAAACTAGTCAATCACTGAATAAAACTAGTCAATCACTGGGATGAAATCCAAAGGCAGTTAAAACATACATAAAAACTTAAAGTAATTCTATTTCCAAATCAAATGCCTACCCTGATCAACAACCCTACTCCTCCCTGTCCTCACACCTCTTTGAGCCCCTCCCCCAAAACATGATCCTCCAGATCCCCCCTTCCAACTCACCCTCTAACAATCCTCCAGACTCTTCCTCCAACAAATCCACATCATAAGAACATGAGTAGCCATACTGGGTCAGACCAATGGTCCATCCAGCCCAGTATCCAACTTCCAACAGTGGCCAAGCCAGGTCACAAGGACCTGCAGAAACCCAAATCGTGGCAACATTCCATGCTACAAATACCAGGGCAAGCAGTTCCTTCCCCATGTCTGTGGACTATGGACATTTCCTCCAGGAACTTGTCCAAACCATTAGTTTATTGCTAAATCATAGACTGTCCTTTTCTAATCCTCATGTATTCCCTTCCCCACCCCTACCCCACATTCCTCCAGCAACAGGCCGTGACCTCCCCAGCCTGGCTATCACTCACCATACTGCAGACAATCAAGTCATTTCTCTAGAACCCCCTCACCAAGCAAGCACTGCAACCCCAACAACCCCCTTTTCCACAAAACAAACAACATTTGTTCACTCAATCCTCAAAATCAAGAACATAAGCACATAAGCACCGCCATACTGGGAAAAGACCAAAGGTCCATTAAGCCCAGCATCCTGTCTCTGACAGCGGCCAATCCAGGCTTCAAGAACCTGGCACCCGCCAAAAAAAAAAAAGAATAATGTTCAATGGACTTTTTCTTCAGGAATCTGTCCAACCCCCCCTTAAACTATGTAAGGCCAGCCGCTGCCACCACATTCTCTGACAACGAGTTCCAGAGTCCAACTACCCGCTGAGTAAAGAAAAACTTTCCACTATTTGTTTTAAATCTACCATATTCTAGCTTCATCTTGTGTCCCCTGGTTCTATTATTGTTTGAAAGTGTAAACAAATGCTTCACATCTGTCTGCTCTACTCCGCTCATTATTTTGTAGACTTCTATCATAACACCCCTCAGCCGCCTTTTCTCCAAGCTGAAGAGCCCTAACCTTCTCAACCTTTCCTCATAGGGAAGTCGTTCTATCCCTTTTATAATTTTTGTTGCCCTTCTCTCGACCGCACCTTGAAGCGATACAATGGCATTATAACCTCCTCGTATTTGTTTTCCATCCCTTTCCTAATTATACTCACTGCCAAAAGCTGTGAAAACAACCTACGACCATCTAAAGTTCAGGAAATCACTAAAAAACAACCTGTTCAAAAAGGCATACGCTACTGACTCAACATAAATGCCTACACTCTGCAACACAGCAAAACCAAAGCTCGTAATGGACACTATATAACCTCTCCTCTCTTTGATCCCCATTGTGCCTGAACCTTAATCGACCACAACATCACCATGTATTTGTTTCTCTACCGGACTTGGCTAACACCTTTACGGTACTATGTAAGCCACATTGAGCCTGCAAATAGGTGGGGAAATGTTGGATTCAAATGTAACAAATAAATAAAAATACGAATAGCCATACTGGGTCAGACCAATGGTCCATCTAGCCCAGTATCTTGCTTCTTGCAGTGGCCAATCTAGGGTCACAAGTACCTGGCATAAACCCAATTAGGAGCATCATTCTATGCTACCAATCCCAGGGCAAGCAGTGGCTTTCCTCATGTCCATCTCAATAACAGACTATGAACTTTTCCTCCAGAAACTTGTCCAAACCTTTTTTAAACCCAGATACACTAACTGCAGTTATCACATCCTTTGTCAATGAGTTCCAAAGCTCAACTATGTCCTCCTTTTTAATAGTATTTTCATGCAATTTCATTGAGTGTCCTCTGGTCTCTGTACTATTTGAATGAGTGAAAAATCAATTCACCTCCACCTACTCCACACCACTCAGGATTTTGTAGACCTTAATCATACCCCACCCCCCAACTGTCTCTTTTCCAAGCTGAAAAGCCCTAACCTCTTTAGCTTTTATTTATATGTGGAGTAGTCTAGTGGTTAGAGCACCAGTCTTGACATCCAGAGGTGTCCGGTTCAAATCTCACTGATGCTCCTTGTGATCTTGGGCAAGTCACTTAACTCTCCATTGCCTCAGGTTTTGTGAGCCCTCAAGGGACAGGGAAATATCCAGTGTATCTGAATGTAACTCACCTTGAGCTACTACTGAAAAATGTGTGAGCAAAATCCAAATAAATAAAGGAGCAGTTCCATACCCTCTATCAACTCCACTAAACAATATTCCCTTCAACCAATAAGCAGAAGTTTACTAAACGCAAACCAACAGGCACTGAGACCATTGGGACCTCCTGAAAACATCAGCAAGCTTCCTGTATAGACACATCAGCAACCAAAATGAAATTAAAGCTCCAGGAGCACACCACTTGTAAACTCTGAAAAAAAAAACCTGCTAGATCACCTTCCCCCCCAAAAGCTCACACAGCTGTTGGCACCAAAACACCTGGGCTGCAAGCCTCAAGAACCAACAGAATCTGGTATTGCTACCATTGCCATGCCCCAAGAACTAAAGCAACCTCCTAACAAAAAGATCCCTCAGAACCTGCCTACCGTATCGCCAAATAAAAAAGATGAGCTCAGCTTGATGATGTCTTCTTCTCAGCCTGGGCTACTCAGAAAAATTGCTCACCAAAATCCCCCTCAAGCTAATCTAACTCCCAGCTCAAAACCAATTAGTGCCTACACAACATGCATATCAATCAGTTTTACTCTCCAATCACTTCTCCCATAGGGAGTCACTGCAAGCAACCCTAACTGTGGTGGATTAGTTATGTGAAGATGCCCTGAGGATAAACCTGGAGGGGCGGGGGAGGGGGCTAAAAAAATCTATACAACCAAATAGCAAGTATTTATTTATTTTTTATTTAATGGGCCCTTTAACAAAACTGTGCAAAAAAAGTGGCCGCAATATCACTAGCACTGAGGCTATGTTTAGCGCAGATGTAAAATGGCCACAATTTCTCTTTCCCCATTGATGGCCATGCACTAATTTTCCAATTAGCATGTGGCCACTACCTTTGCACTAGGTGGTAAGGGCTCATATGCTAACCCCACTCTAATTGGGCAGTGGGCAGCGATTTACCCAAGCTACCCAATTAGCACAGGGCACATCTACTCTCCACCTCTGAACAAGCCCTGCGCTAAAAAATAACCTCTGTTTTAGCATATGTTAGCATACGCCAATCCTTGAGCTCATCCCATAGTAGTCCTTTTTAGCACACGGTAAACACACTTTAGTAAAAGGGTCCCTTGGTTTGTGTTTTTTTTTTAATATGACTCATTTCTTTTTTGTTACATTTGTACCCCATAATTTCCCACTCATGGCAGGCTCAATGTGGCTTATATGGGACAATGGAGGGTTAAGTGACTTGCCCAGAGTCACAAGGAGCTGTGTGTGCTTGAAGTGGGAATTGAACTCAGTTCCTCAGGACCAAAGTCCACCACCCTAACCACTAGGCCACTCCTCCACTTCACTGTCAACATTGTAGCTCAAATACCATCCTTGCCCTTGAAAAACTCAATCTAAGAGGCCTTTTTACTACCTGGCAGTAGGGATTCCTCAGTTTGCATGTGGGAAATCTGCCCTACCACTGGGCTTAGTTAGGAACCTGGCAGTAGTTCTGGCTTCCGGCCATACTGTTTCCTGTGCTAAGATTTTAATTTTTTTTTCTAGCACCAGAGGAGTGCTCAGATACCTCAAGGTTAGTGCAGGAGCCCTCACAGCTTCCTAAATAGGAGGTGGTAAGGGTCACCCCAGCAAATGGCTATACACCAAGGTGTTTTGTTAGCATATGGCTACTAACTGTCCCTTTAAAGAAAATTAACTTTTACCCATGGCGGTAAGTAAAAGGTAGCTTTGACGTGTGGCAATCCTGCATACTGATGCCACCGTGGGCCATTTTTTACCGCTGTTTGGTAAAAGGGCCCCTAATTTTGTAAAAGTGTGCATAGCTTTCCTTGAGTAATTTTCAAAGCAACAGTTTCTGACAAAATTCACAGTGCACATATTTTTCACTCATGCAGGCAGTTATAAGATTACCAACAAAACAAACTGAAATTGTTTCTATGAATCCGAATAGACAGCTAGAATAAAGCTGCATTTAAAGAACCAAAAAGTTGTTAAACTAAAGGCTTTAAAACTGACAGAAAATAATTTCTGTTTTCTGCATTTCCCTTTTGACCCTCTGTCGTGCACTTTTAATATTGTATTTGTTTAGGTGCATTCATAATAAAACTTAGAAACAAACTTCAAGATGGACTTATTTGTGTGGAAATGAAATGATTAAAATTAATTTTCCTTTTTTCACTTATCAGATAACCTATTTGCAGAGTTCTAATTGCCACTCATATGTGCAAGTATCATTTATGAAACCAACTCAATAGCTTTCTTACATGTCAAAATCCTATTAGTTTTTTCTTGCAGACAACTTCACCCATCAGGAAATCACCCAGGTGTCATAAGTAAGAGGTTTCTGCTTTGTAATGATTCTAGTTTCATTTTATAGTGAGTTATGTAAAAGAGAAAGCAATGTGTTCAAGCAGAGATATATTCCATTTATTGCTTTTCATTAGCCATTTTATAACTTCTACAACCTGACCTGGAGTTAAAAAGTACAAGATTTAAATCTTGGATTTGGTGGACTGTAGAAATACATCTTTGCAATATTCTTAATTACTATAATTGTATTTTTGAGAATTAAATACAAATTTTAACTGAAAGAAACTATATAAAACACACAGGCCTGCATTGTGTAAGGTTTTCTTTCAGATTAACTGCAATGATATAAAAGCAATTGTAAGTTCCAGCTGTCACAGACATCAGCCAGTCTCTCCCCCCCCCAAAAAAAAAAATGGAGGTGATTTAATAAAACTGTGTTACGTAAGTAATCTCACACCAGCACCTAGTGCTGAACCCATCTCTCCCCTGTAAGGACAGGAGTGGTAATAGGTCCTACAGGCTTCAGCCAAACATCACCATACATACACTCATGCCATCCCATGGCCCCTATTAGAGGGTGTGCATGGCATACAGATATATAGGTCTGGGGGACAGCTACATGCTATGTCCAGGAGGTCTGCATTAAGTGCATATGGTGACCTGCTGTTATTTCACACCCAAGTCTATATGCCCCTCATAGATTATTTTACTCTTACGAACAGCTGAAGGCCAAAACATGGCTCCCAAGAAGGGAGGGAGCACACAGCCAGCTATGCCCATTCAGCAACCATCCCAGGCCAAAGGGGATCTTCAGGCAGGTAGGGCAGAGATAGGGGTCATCTAGGAGCCAAGGATAATAGAGAACATTGAGCTACCCATGCACAGAGTGGATGAATGTGAAGACATCCAGTTGCCAGAGTCATTGCCTTTCATGGGCTATGATCAGAATGCAGAGCCAGAAGTTGACTATGGTGGTGGTACAGCCCAACAACAATGCCCATCGGGATGTAGGTATGAACTGGTGACCTGTGCACTCAGAACTGGGACATGATAGCCCAGAGAGATCTTAAATTGGACTTACATGAGCATATGCTGGTAATGATGGAGCAACAATGGTACAAGTAGATGAAAAAATGCAGCTGGACCAGATGATGATAAGGCCAATTCACATACTGACCTGAACAGTAGAATTGCAGTATGAGATGATGCATTGTATGACAAAGGCCTAAGAGAGACATCCCTACTGCTAGCCCCTGTGGCCATCGGTGAGCCACCACCACCAGGCATACCCATGGGTGCTGGAAAGCATCATGCCACCAGAGCTGCCTCCAAAAGTCCTTTGGTTGCAACCTGGCCATGGCCTGTTTCAAGGATTCCAGGGAGCAAGAGTGCCACACTACTCACTACTGAACAGCAAATATCACAGCATTGTGCCCCACTATCACCTTTGATCTTCCCAGAATTTGCTGTAATGGCCTGGGAGGCTGCAATGGACACTAGGGAATCATCTTCCAGCTTTGAAAGGCAGCCAGACTGTGTCTAAAAGGCCATTTATAAAGGTTGCCCATCTTACCTAGTCTTGCATACCATTCCCTATAGTTTCTCATGTCTATTATATTCATCTACTGGGCACAGATTGGCCCGCATCTCTCTCCTCACGGCTATTGGTGGTTCTTAGTCCATGCGGATTTCATTGACTTTGGGTTTGCTTGCCTGCCACTCCTCTCCTTGCTTTTCCCCTCCTTCCTGCTCTTAGACTGCCCTGTCAATGAAGAGAGTTTTTTTCTTTTCTCTTACATTTCATATTGTAAACTGCTTTGTTATACTCCAGCATGAAAGGCAGATTATTAAACCACTGTAAACATAAACACGAATGACATGCATTCAGATATATGATAAACTTGCACAGTTGCTGCAGTAGATGGATGATAAGTGAGCCAGGATTATAACTAATAATAAAACCATCTCGGAGAAAAAATAACAACTTGCACGAAGTTATATAGTTGCATATTTCTTATTTGTATTAATATAATTTTTTATATCTTAGGTTTAAAATTTCATTATCATCAAAATGAAGAAATATAAATGTATTTTCAGATTTTTTTTATCATATACCACATCACGACTAGCCAGTTGTCAGAGAAAAAAATTACAAAGAAAAAAAATTATTTACTGAGATATCAAGCATTATAATTAAATAATGAACTCCTACCCACCCCCTTAAAACAATTGAAAACCCTTAGAATTTGCTGATAGAAAAATTCAAAAATGAATCGTATCTAGAAATGTGTATCTGTTCCCCTTAAAGGAAACAAAATATTTACAGGGAAATCATAAAAAGATTCCCCTAAGGGCCAACACTCTAGGTTTGGAGTTGGAGAAAATGTCTCCATGCCCGGAGAAACTGGGCATAGATAAATGTTTAGATACTTATTTGTACCTGGGGCAATGGAGGGTTAAGTGACTTGTGCACAGTCATAAGGAGCTGTAGTGGGAATCAAGCCCAGTTCCCCAGGATCAGAGTGTGTTGCACTAACCACTAGGCTATTCCTCCACTCCAAGGTCAGATAAGCAGAGTTCCTCACTAATGACTCCAGAAGACAGTCATCTCAATGTAAAATTTTCCATGGGATGACGTGCAGCCTATTGTGGTAGACACATATGTCTGTTCACCAAGAATTGCAACCAGTTTCAGCTTTATCCCAGCTTTAAAATGACCCAAATCATCACTGTTATTGTGTTGCAAGAGAACAGTAACCAAGCAACTCTATTGTTCTCACTAGCCGTTCAGCCCGTAAAAACAGACTAGTATAGGAAGGGGGGGTTGAAAGGCCCCCCACCCCGCCGCCGAGTTCGCCGCTGCCGCTCCCCCTCCGAGTTCGCCCCCCCCCCGGAGCCGTCGCCACCCACCTTCCACCCGGTCGGGCCCTCGCTCCGCTATTGAAACAGCGAGGGCACGCAGCACACAGCTCTACTGCTGAGCTGCCATGGCCTTGCTTCTTCTTCTCTGCCTGTGTCCCGCCCTCGTGTGACGTAACGTCGTCGAGGGCGGGACACAGGCAGAGAAGAAGAAGGAAGGCCGACAGCAGCTCAGCAGAGCTGTGTGCTGCGTGCCCTAGCTGTTTCAATAGCGGAGTGAGGGCCCGACCGGGTGGAAGGTGGGTGGTGGCAGCGGCGACTCCGGGTGGGGGGAGCGTTAGCGACTGCAGTGTCCCTCGCAAATGCGCAGTAGAGACCCTCTCTGTTCCGCCCCTGTCATCACGTATTGATGCGGGGGTGGGGAAGAGAGGGTCTCTACTGCGCATTTGCGAGTGAGTACGACACTCGCCATTTATATATATTGATAGGCTATATTCATTGAACAGTAAAATTTAAAATATGATGATCTACTATTTGACAACATATGCAATAGCAAAATCCTGTTCCAGTTCTTGCTGCTTCATTTGGTTTACCGAGGGGTCATCATCCACCTCTCACTTCTGCTTTTACTTTTAACTGCAAACATCAGATGTAATTGTGTAAAAGTAGTAAAAATGTAAAAGTGGCAAAACATTTACTTACTTGCAGTAATTAGTTGCATTTACTTAGTTACTATAAAACAACTGTCACTGAATTTCAAATCAAGAAATTGCCGCTGGTGCTTCTTCCCATCCAAATCCTGATGCTAGTTTTTCCTGCTCATGCTGTTCAGCAAAAACTAGCTGGAAAGTGCACAAACCTGCCTCTATTACTTGGATCAGAATCAGTTGTTGCTGTTTTCATCCTCATTGTTTTTCATTCATTGGACTTTTGTGATCACTGGACTTTTTCCTCCACAGATTTTTATTTTCATAGCCTGGGTGCTCTCTATCCAGAGAAAGATCATGAATAGCACTTTCTCTGGATTCCAGAAATTATTCTTCTAAGTGCTGTCTGCTGATAGTGACTGCAAATTCCAATGAATGTTAATTGATTACCTATCTGAGTGCATCATATTTCAATTTACTGTTTTGAGAAAAGTGTTGCTAGATATGTGTCATTTTACAAATCAATTTGTATCTAAATTGTTTTCAAATGATAAAAATAACTTTCATTATTTTAGGTCTTGGTGTTTTGTTTTGTTTTTCTCCAGGGCATTCATGGCTTATGATGCTACTTTCAGAGCTATCAAAATGGAAAACCTTGGAAGCAACACCTGTCAGGTCTTCTGAGTAGGGTGGTGATATACTAGGGCAGCTGATTCCTCCTGAGAAGGAAGGAGAGTCTTACAAGGTAAAAGGCTTGTAAGAATAGTTAAGCTCTGGAACTTTTTGCCAGAGGAGGTGGTAACAGCAGTTAGCGTATGTGGGTTTAAAAAAGGTGTGGACAAATTCCTGGAGGAAAAGTCCATAGTCTGCTGTTGAGATAGATATGGGAAGCAACTGCTTGTCCTGGGATTTGTAGTATGGAGTGTTGCCATGATTTGGGTTTCTGCTAGGTACGTGTGTCCTGGCTTGGCCACTGTTTGGAAAACAGGATACTGGGTTAGATGGACCATTGGTCTGACCTAGTATGGCTACTCTTATGTTCATATGTTATGTTCTCACAATGGTGCTGGGACATCAAACAAAGCCAGGAAAAGAGAAAAAAATACACTATAAAACTGTGATTTGATTAACAATTATTTTACTAACAATTATGCAGCATGAAAATGTAAACCAAAATTATGCATCAATAGCTCCTGGGGCAGCCTCCACATGTGATTCCTATTATTTAAACAGTATTATGTCAAGCATTATCTTTTCAGGATTATTCCTTCTCAAATACACTATGGGGGTATATCTTAAATACCTCTTACCCCTCTCCCTGGCCCTTGAATGCCTATCTTTATCTATTTTGGTCTCAGATATTTGTTTTCCAATCCCATTCAGGCTACCTTCATAGGCTATATTCCCAACCTCAGTGGGTCCCCTCCCCTCATTGAATTCACAGACTTTTTATTTATATAACTGTTAGAACCCATTAATTTGAAGTCTAACAACCCACTATCAAGTAAATACAGTAATACAGATAACATCAAACAGATTAAAGTTAGAAAGACATAAGAAATAGTTTCTAATGATTCTGCCACAGATGTTAAACCACTGGGAATGGTGTCAATTGTTTCAGTAGGGGCTTTGAAAGTTGTCTTCCCTGTGTCTCTTTTTTTCTGTTAATTCCACTTTAGCACTCTTTCCTCTTGCTTTTTAGTTAAGACAGTCTGGGCCCACGGTAGAAACTTGGGATGGGGCCCAAAAAGCTTTCAGTAGGCTGTGTCCCCTTTAAATTTGAGTGGAACTGGGGACCTTGTGGAATAGGTGCCAAGGTAATTACTCTTGTCCTCTCAATGTCATCCATGCCCTTATGTATCTGTCTGTCCCAGTGACTTCCTAGACAATACAACAATCTCTTGGGCTTAGCCCTCACCCCACTTTGAGCTTAGCCCCCCCCCCCCAAACAACAGTATCCTGAATGGTGCAGTTAACCAAGCTTTACCCGGTGGAGCTCCGCAACTCAAACTTTCCCCAGTGTGAAGAAGTCAGTGGCATGCTTTTCAGCTTCTAATGCTGGCACTTCTCACACAAAACCAGTTCTTCACATGGTGGGGGGGGGGGGGGGGGGAGAGATTTCAGGCTGTGGAGCTCTTCAGCAGGTGCAGCTTGGGCATCCCCACCAGCAAAGGTAACATGTCTAATGGGGAGAGAGAGAGAGCAGAAAAAGTGGCCCCCAGTGCACCCCGGGCCCCCCACAAAATGGGCTGCTAGCTATTTCCTTGGTACTTGCATTATTTTGTTTTTTCAATGGAGAGGGGGAAATGCCTCTTATTGATATAGTTGTATGAGCTCCTGTTTTGAACCGGCTGCTTGTGTATTTATGTTGCAGTTATCCTAAGTGTTTTATTTCTTTTATTCTCACTGGGAATACTGTACAAAAAACTGAAGCATATTCTCAAGGAATGAAATGTTTCACTACAATGACTGTGTATATAATAAATAAGTTTTGTTACTCCTCCTCCACTTTCTATTCCCCAGACTCAATTGAAGACAATATTTCTGTCTTATCTGGTATTCCCTATTCAGCAAATTTAAAACAAATATAAGTACAACAGAGGTAGAAGTGTGAAATCCTTTTTTTTAATTAAGGTCAATTATGTTTGCTATAATGAAATAGCCATCTTTATTGCTTCTTTTCAAATGAAAACTCATGGCTGAATGGAAGTATCACATAACGAAGATAAGATGAAATATGCATAATGTGCCAAGACACATACCAGCAATGTCCAATGTCAATAAATAGATTCTAGCCTGAGGGTAGATCTCTTTTGTGTTAAAATGCAGTTGTTTCTCAACCATTCTTCAGTTTCCCTTTTTCCTAACCTAGTAATTGTTTAAAGTGTTTGTTTTATGTTAGAAAACATTATGAAATATATATTCTTGAGATACAGGTGCTCATTTTCAAAGCCCATAGACTTGCAAGGTTACATGGAGGGGCATTTTCGACATGACGCCCAAACGACAACTTGGATGTTTTATAAAAAATGTCCAAAATTGAAGGTCATAATTGAAAAAATTTTAAAGTTTATTAGAGATTTGAAAATATTGAACATAGATGTCTTGTACGTCTCTAAGCAGCAACAAAAAAAGTCTCCATATCCAATGCATGATCTCGCATCTAAAAACGTGCTTGGGTATGTTTGGACGTCCCCTCCATGTGTACAATGTCCATATATAGCTGTACACATGGAGGAACATTCCTTATTCTTAGCCAAATTACTCCCCTCAGGAGACTCAACTCCTTCTTTTGCTGTGAGAGCTATTTAATCAGCACCACCACCTACCCACAATAAATGTCTCCATCAGGAGGTGAAGAATAAGAGCTACCCTGGCAAGTGTCTAGCAGTGGCTATTATATTCCTGTATATTTCTTATTTTGGGTGGTAAGGATTTCTACCATTTGGTTCCTAGGTAAGTGAAGTTTGTAGAGTAGACAGTTTTGTGTGGTGTGTCTACTCTGTTGGTGGAAAATTTCTCTGTGAGTAGGATCGGTGAGGAGATTAAGTTGTGCAGATCTGAGTGTGCGTGTCTTAGAATAGGGAATAAGATATCGGGAGAGGTAGAGAGTTTCTGAAGAAGTTGAGCAGAAGGATCTTATAGGTCAGTGATGGCGAACCTTTCAGAGACCGAGTGCCCAAACAGCAACCCAAAATCTAATTATTTATCGCGAAGTGCCGGTACTCATTATGGGCGGGGTCACCACATATGACTCCACCCCTATGATAGCCACACCCCTTACACCAGCCAAGACGCATATAAACAGACATCATTGAAAATATTATACTAGTATAGGAGAAAAAAAATAACATGATTTTCTTTCATTATAAATCATTTCTGTAAGTTGTTACAGCTCCAGTATACCCAGTGCAAAATAAGACAGCAGATGTAAATTCTCAAATTGGACATATTCCAAACACTAAAATGAAAATAAAATGATTTTTTCTACCTTTGTTGTCTGGTGATTTTGTTTTTCTATCCATATTGGTACTAGTCACTGATTCTGCTGCTCTCGATCTGTTCTCTTAACTCCGTTTCCAGGGCTTCCTTTCCATTTATTTCTTTCCTATCCTTCTTTCTTCTTCATTTCTTGCCCTCCAGCAACCCTCCTCTCCCCTCCAGCCACAAATGTCCAGCCACCCTCCTCTCCCCCCTGCCCCCCCAGCGGCAGGCCTCCCTCCCACCCAGCACCAGGCAGGCAGGTAGGTAGGCCTCCCTCCCACCCAGCACCAGGCCACCCACCGAGGCCTGCCACCAAGCACCAGACTACCCACCCACCCAGCACCAAGCCTCCCACCCAGCACCAGGCCCAGGCCTGCCTCCCTCCGACCCAGCACCAGGCCACCCACCCAGCACTCCCACCCAAGCACCAGGCCGCACTCCCACCCAAGCACCAGGTCGCACTCCCTCCCTCGCACCCAAGCACCAGGCCTTCCTCGCACCCAAGCACCAGGCCACACTCCCTCCCTCGCACCCAAGCACCAGGCCGCACTCCCTTCCTCGCACCCAAGCACCAGGCCACACTCCCTCGCACCCAAGCACCAGGCCACCCATCCAGGCCTCCCTCTCACCCGGCAGCAGGCAGCAGGCAGCGGCAGGCCTCCCTCCCTCCCACACACTCGGCAGCAGGCACCAGGCCACCCACCCACCCGGCGTCAAGCATTTCTCCCTCCCTCCCACCCGGCACCAGCCCACCCGGCCTCCATCCCTCCCTCCCTCTGAGCACGAAATTTAAAAGTCTTCCCTTGTCCGAGTTAAGGTGGCGTCAGCAGTAGCAGCGAAAAGCGTGCTGCTGGTTCGGCGTGCCTTCATCCTTCTGTCTCTCAAACTCTGGTCCCGCCCTAACAGGAAATGAGGACGGGATCAGAGTTTGAGAAATGGAAGGCTGAAGGCGCGCTGAACCAGCAGCACGCTTTTCGCTGCTACTGCTGACACCGCCTTAACTCGGACAAGGGAAGACTTTTAAATTTCGTGCTTGGAGGGAGGGATGGAGGCTGGGCGAGCTGGTGCCGGGTGGGAGGGAGGGAGGGAGGAAGGAATGCTTGACGCCGGGTGGGTGGGAGGGACAACGGAGGGCTGGAACGGGCTGAGGCGACCGGCAGCGCGCGTGCCAACAGAGAGGGCTCTGCGTGCCCTCTCTGGCATGCATGCCATAGGTTCGCCATCACTGTTATAGGTAATATGGTGAGGGGTAGGTAACCAATGGGAGGCTTTGAGGTATGGTGTTACATGGTCATATTTTTTAAGATGGTTGAAAAATCTGGAGGTATTTTGAACTATCTGTGGTTAGGCATTGATATGCTATTTAACCAATCAGCGACCAGTTAACTGGCTTTGAATATCAGGGAGATAGTGCTAAATGCTGTAGTGTGCAATTAAAGGAGGATGTCCATGGGCAGGTGAGGGATGGGTCTTGCAGTTGCACACAAGTGACAGAATTCTATTACTTACGTGTGCAACTGCCAATTTTAGGCACCAACATTTACACCAACTTTGATATGGCTAAGTGCTTGCACCCAAAGTTATATGCATCTGCCAGCTTATGACCTATTCTATAATGACAATTATGCATGCAATTACTGTTACAGAATCAGTGCTTAGTGGCATATTTCTGGCACCTAGTTTTTGCACACTTTGTTGAATCTGCCCCGTAATGTGTGGTTTAACATGCAGTAACTGCTAGTGCACAACTGCGTTAAGGGGCTTACAGTATTTTTGCAGCTACCAAAAGGTAAACTGCATGTTAAATGGATAGAGGGCATCCTGGGCAGAGAATTGCATGGAAGGTGTTTTGTGGTTAGCGCACTGCAAATACTGAATGCTAATTGGCACTTTTGCAGTCAGACTGGGGCCCCTCACTGTCTCAAAAATAGGATGCACTAAGTGCTTCCATGCTAACTCCAAGCAAAGTACCACGTGGAAGCTACAAATTTATCATGGCACCAGTAATGGCAAATTTTGGAATGCCTCCAATATTTGTCATGTTAAATTTACAGCTACCATGCAGTAAAGACCTGGGTTAATCTACAGTAACTGCAAATTATACCGTGGTTTAGTAAAAAGGCCCCTCACTCATCTAGTAGGAGGAGGTATATGCCCTTACATCCTTCCTACTCCAATCATTCATTTCTGCCATTGCAAGTAGGAAGTACTGTTTTAGAGTTACTTGTTATTTATTTATTTATTCACTTACTACATTTATTATATACATAATAAAACAGGAATATAGTAAATGATGGCAGATAGAGGCCAGCATGGTCCATCTAGTCTGCCCAGAAAGGTGGTCAATGTTGTATCTGCTGCTCAGTACAAGATATTCCTTTCTTACCTTTTGTTATTAAAGACATACCTTCCGCTCTGTGCGGGATACCCCATCAATGTTCTCTCATATTTATTGATTTTAGTTTGCAAGTTATTTATGTTTACATTGTGTGGAAAATCACAATACTTTTATTTCATAGGGATTTCAATCTTTTTTTAATTCTGTCACCATTTTTATCCCCATCACCTCTCACAGAAGAACAATCCAGGTATCCACCACCCTTTCTATGGTGAAACAATGTGATGAGGCAGTGGCAAAGGCCAAAAGGATGCTTGACTGCAAAGAGAGGGGCATAAGTAGTAGAGAGACGGCAGTGATAATGCCACTGTAAAAATCAATGATGAGATCACACTTGTCATACTGCGTTTAGTGTTGGAGGACATATTTTCCCAAGGCTCAAAAGAGCTCAGAGGAAAGAGACCAAAATAATATGAGGTTTGTGCAAAAATACATATTAGAAGATACTTGAAGACTTGAATTATGTATACCCTGGATGAGAGGAGGTATAAGGGAGATATGAGACACACATTTAAATAGTTGAAAGATGGTGAACTAATGAACCTTTTCTAAATATTGGGAGGCAATAGAATTAAAGGACATGACATAAAGCTGCGAGGAAGTAAACTGAAAAGCAACATCAGAAAATATTTGCCATGTTTTCTCGCTACAGTGTTTTTTTAATGTAAGCTTTAATTGGAAATAAATGATATAAAATATAATTTTTAATAAGCCAACATTAGAACATTAAAAATAAACAATTGAATAAAATGGCATTAAAATCTCTAAAATCCCAGTTTGAAACTTGTATGATTCTATGGCTTTCTTCAGCATGATGGCTGAAACGTTGGTTCCAGTTACTCGGACGTGGCAAAACCCAGACAACTGCAACAATCATGACACCAGCTACAGAAGACTGAGCAAACAAAATAATTTTCTATAAAAATAGATTTAACAGCATGATCCCTTTGTGGAAATTTTTAAACTGGTTGTCAATTGCCACCATAATTGATTTTAAACTTTTTTTTACATAGTTCCAACCCTCCTTACTTGACATCATGTCAAATACAAATTCACTCTTCTTGTTCAATTTATATAGATCATGTTAAATTAACCTCTTCTTTTGATATTAGGAAAAAGTGAATGAGTTGTGGGCTATTTTCTGAAACTGCCTTTTTAAGGTGGAATTTGTTACCTTATTCAGCTTCAAATTTAAAATGATTCAATTAAATTCAGAAACTACTAAAAACTTGGCTTTTCTATATTTAACTTATTTATATGCTGTGACATTTTTAGAGAATTTAGGACTCCTTTTACCAAGCGGCAGTTAAAGGGGCCTTGTGGTGACGTCTGCATGCAAGTTTGCTGCATTCCAAGGACCTCTTTTACCACTGCCGGTAAAAGGCTTTTTTTAAAGGAAGAAAATGGCCATGCAGTAAGTTATACACTTGCCACATGACCATTTCCTGGGGGAGCCCAGTGATTACTAGGCAGTGTGTGGTGCTGCTTGATTACTGTTGGGCGTGCCCCTGATGCTAGAAAATACAAAAATGGGAATAGCATGTGGTGGGGGTTGGAGCTACTGTCGGGCTTCGCTGGGAGCCCAGTGGTAGAGCTGAATTGTCATGTGGCAAGCCCACGGTAGGTTTGCTGCACATTTGTAAAAGGTCACCTTAATGCTGTTTTACTCACATTGTTTATTTTAAGTTTTGTAATGTTGGGTTACTTAAATTGTATTTTGATATAATTTATTTCTCATTAAGGAGCCCTTTTACTACCAAGTGAAAGGACTACCACCAGGTTTCCACATGGGAAACCAGCCCTACTGCCCTCAGGAGTCCGGAGGTAATTCTGACTTCTTGCATGCACTGTTTCTGGAGCTAGGAAATTTTTTTATTTACTATTTAGGAGGTGGTAAGGGCTCTGGCAGTAGCCCAGTGCTAATCTGTGGCACTGCCCGATTACTATTGGGCATGCACCTGGTGCTAGAAAATACAAAATTATTTTCTAGTGCTGGGAATAGTGCATGGCAGTAGGCCCACCGTGCTTTTGCAAAAGGTCCCCATAATGAGCATGAACCACAGTTGGGGGCAATGAAATCTGCAATATTTCCTTCATATATCTAATCAAAATGTCCATAGGAGACACTTCTGTTTTCTTCAGAAAATTAATACATCTTACATTTTTAGACTTTGTGATATTTTCCAATGCTTCCAACCAAGTTCTCATTCATGAAAGTCTCATCCAAAGTCTCTAGTTTAACCAGTTTCAAGTCCATATCATGCATTTTTCTTTTGCTAGATTATTAAACTGATTAGTATGAGAGTTTGTTAATTCAGTCAATTTCACTTCCTGAGCTGATTGTATTAACTGATCAGTTAGAGATTTTCTTCATTCATTGCATGCCATAAAGTTTTTAAGTTTAATACTTAAACAATACTTGTGGTTTTCCATGTACTTATGCCCTTTCCTACAGAGGTAGCAATTGCTGAGCCAGTCCAAGAGACACACCACTAGCTGAAAAACTTTCGACCCACCAGCCTGCCTGTATATAATGGCTGAAGCATGCTGACTCAGAATTGGGAATTCCATACATTGTTCCTGCAACGGGAAAGTGGTGATGCTGTCAAAAAAGCAGCTTTCAATTATACCGATTTTGCCGCTTTTGAGAGATCGCCGGCGATCTCCCGATTTGTGTCGGAAGATCGCCGGCGATCTCTTTCGAAAATAAGCCTGATTGTAGATAATACATTGAAATATTCTGCTCTGTATGCAGTAGCAGCCAAAAAAGCAAACAGAATACTATTATTAGGAAAGGGATGCCAAATAATACCAACAATATTATAATGCCTCTGTATCGTTCCATGGTGCAACCTCACCTTGAGTATTGCATTCAATTCTAGTCACCATATCTATAAAAAGATATAACAGAATTATAAAAGGTTCAAAGAAGAACAACCAAAATGATAAAGGGAATGAAATTCCTCCTGTATGAGAAAAGACTAAAGAGGTTAGGGCTCTTCATCTTGGAAAAGAGACAGCTAAGGGAGGATATGATTGTGATCTACAAAATCCTGAGTTGTGTAGAATAGGTAAAAGTGAATTTTTCATTATTTCAAATAGTACAAAGACCAGGGGACACTCAATAAAATTACATGGAAATACTTTTAAAGCAAATAAGAAGAAATATTTTTTCACTCAATGAATAGTAAAGTTCTGCAACTCACTGCTGGAGGATGTGGTAACAACAGGTGGGGGCATAATCAAAAGGAACGCCCAAGTTTTGCTGAGGACGTCCTTGCAAAACGTCCCGATGGAGGGTCGGGGAAACCCGTATTATCAAAATAAGATGGGCGTCCAAATGAAAGTCCTTTGGTCATGGGAGGAGTCAGCATTGGTAGTGCACTGGTCCTCCTGACATGCCAGGTCACCAACTGGGCACCCTAGAGGGCACTGTAGTGGACTTCATAAATTGCTCCCAGATACATAGCTCCCTTACCTTGTGAGCTGAGCCCCCAACCCTCCCAAAACCCACTACCCCCAACTGCACACCAGTACCTTAGCCCTTATGGGTGAAAAGGGGCACCTAGATGTGGGTACAGTGGGTTTGTGGTGGGTTTTGGAGGGCTCACATTTTCCACAAGAAGTGTAACAGCCTGTCTGAAGTGCACTGCAGTACCCACTAAAAGTGCTCCAGGGACAGGACTTGTTACTGGTATATAACCTTGACACACCAGTTGACACCTGAAGACTAATCTCACTGAAAACGTCCTTTATTTGAATAAGCACCTTTACTCACAGTTAACTGCAGATCAGAGGTTGTGCCCCACTGGCAACGAGTCTTGCTGGTACTGAGATTAGCAGTAGGTCAGAGCTGGCAGAATGGTGTACAATGCCCTCTTTCAGCAACATTCAAGGTAAGAACTAAGTGTTGTAACATGGTTGACACATAAAAGGCATCTAAAAGTGTCTTACACACATGGCCACTACCTCATGGACTACCAGAAACAAAACAGGGCACACTCTGACCCAGTAAGCAGAGGGAAAAGCACCATGGGAGTAAAGCCTACCAACTACCAACATCGTGAGCATTTAACACAAGCTAGTGGAATCACGGAGCCCAATACCCTACACCCACCACAATGCATTGCTGATGTGACTCTGCAGTGCCCGTAACAGAAAAGGTGTCACACTCACCCGAGACCCACATCAGAACCAGGGAAAGGCTGTCAGAGGATAGAACACATTCTGCTGGCATGTAGGTGGGTACGGAATTTGAGGCTGGCATACAGGCTGGGAAAAATTTTGTAAAGTGGGTTTTTGTTGGTGGGAGGGGGTTAGTGACCACTGGAGGAGGTGATCCCCAAATCCCTCCGGTGGTCATCTGGTCAGTCGGGGCACTTTTTTGGGACTTGGAACTGAAAAAAAAGGGTCCAAATAAAGCAGACCAAATTCTCGTCAAAAACGCCCTTCTTGTTTCGATTATCAGCTAAAGACGCCCATCTCTCTTCGGCCGATAACCACGCCCCAGTCCCGCCTTCACCATGCCTCTGACATGCCCCAGTGATCTTTGCTCATCTCCATGATGGACTGCAGTTGAGGACGCCAAAAATCGGGTTTCGATTATACCAATTTGGGCGCCCATGGGAAACGGACGCCCATCTCCCGATTTGGGTCGAAATATGGGCGTCTTTCTCTATCGAAAATAAGCTGGATAGTACCATAAAGGATTTTACCAAGTCGGTTGATAACAAATACAAGGTTATGTTGTGGTCGAATGAGGTAGGTGTGTATCAGGAACCATGAGGGTCGAAGGGAATGAAGATTGTAAGCTCTTTGAGCAGGGACTGTCTTTCTTCTATGTTTGTGCAGTGCTGCATATGCCTTGTAGCGCTATAGAAATGCTAAATAGTAGTAGTAGTAGTAGTAGTAATTGTATATTGTCCAGTACGATCATTGGTTATGCTGTGTTGCTGGGTATGGGGATTTACTGTGGATCGGTGGGGTAAGCCTTTTTGAAGAGGATGGTTTTTAGTGATTTCCTGAAGTTTAGGTGGTCATGAATTGTTTTCACAGCTTTTGGGAGTTCATTCCATAGTTGTGAGCTTATGTAGGAGAAGCAGGATGCATAAGTTGTTTTGTATTTAAGTCCTTTGCAATTTGGGTAATGTAGGTTTAGGTATGATCGTGATGATCTGATTCTGTTTCAGGTTGGTAGATCTATGAGGTCTGTCATGTATCCTGGGACTATGCCGTGGATAATTTTGTAGACCAGAGTGCAGATTTTGAAGATGATCTGTTCTTTGATTGGGAGCCAGTGCAGCTTTTCTCGGAGGGGTTTAGCACTTTCGAATCGTGTTTTACCAAATATCAGCCTGGCTGCTGTGTTTTGGGCTGTCTGGAGTTTTTTTGTGAGTTGTTCTTTGCATCCCGCATAGATTCCGTTGCAGTAATCTGCATGGCTTAGGACCATTGATTGTATTAGGTTTTGAAAAATTTATCTCGGGAAGAAAGGTTTTACTCATTTAAGTTTCCACATTGAATAGAACATTTTCTTTATTGTGGAGTTTACTTAGCTCTCAAGGTGAGGTTGCGGTCGATTATGATGCCGAGTATTTTTAGGCTGTCTGAAGTAGGGAGGGTTTGTCCTGGGGTGCTTATGGTTGTGGGTTTGTACTATTTATGTTGAGATGAGAGGATGAGGCAGTGCGTTTTTTCAGTGTTCAGTTTCAGTTGGAATGAATTTGCCCAAGAGTACATGATGCTCAGGTCGTCATTGATTTCATTGGTTATTTCTGTTAAGTCATATTTGAAGGGAATGTAGATTGTAACGTCATCTGCATAGATGAACGGGTTGAGGCCTTGGGTGGATAGGGACTTTGCCAGTGGGATCATCATTATGTTGAAGAGTATTGGTGATAATGGTGATCCTTGAGGTACTCCAAAGGCTGCTTTCCAGGTGTGATATGGACCTGAGTATGACATTTGAGGCTGGCATAGAGGCTGGCAAAAATATTTTAAAAACATTTTTTGAGGGTGGGAGGTGGTTAGTGACCACTGGGGGAGTAAGGGGAGGTCATCCCCGATTCTCTTCGATGGTCATCTGAATAGTTCAGCACCTTTTTGTGCCTTGGTCGTAAGAAAAACAGGACCAGGTAAAGTCGTCTAAGTGCTCGTCAGGGACGCCCTTTTTTTCCATTATAGGTCGAGGACGTCCATATGTTAGGCATGCCCAAGTCCTGCCTTCGCTATGCCTCCGACACGCCCCCGTGAACTTTGGTCATCCCTGCGACGGAAAGCAGTTGGGGAAGTCCAAAATCAGCTTTCGATTATACCGATTTGAGTGACCCTGTGAAAAGGACGCCCATCTTGCGATTTGTGTCGAAAGATGGACGTCCTTCTCTTTCCAAAATAAGCCTGTTAGTGTATCTGGGTTTTAAAATGGTCTGGACAAGTTTCTGAAGGAAAAGTCCATAGTCTTTTATTGAGATGGACATGGTGGAAGCTACTGCTTGTCCCAAGATTGGTAGCATGGAATGCTGCTACTAATTGAGTTTCTGCCAGGTACATGTGACCTAGATGGGCTACTGTTGGAAACAGGGTACTGGGCTAGATATTGTGCGCTAATGCTAGAGACACCCATAGGAATGTATGGATGTCTCTAGAAATTAGCCTGTGCTAATTTTTAGTGTGCACTAAAAAGTTAGTGTGCCTACAGTGCGACTTAGTAAACAGGGCCCAAAATGTTATTTAATAGTAATATGTATGTATGATGACTAACTCCCCCTCTCCCCTTTTACAAAGACACATGCTAATGCCAACACAGCAGCCACTAGCATGGCTTTGCAAAAGGTGGGAGGGAGTTAATAAGTATGTAAAGTTTCTCATTGAAATTCAAAGCGGTTGATGAGAAAACTGCAAAAAACTGTTACTTTTTTTGCCTCACCCTGAATATTAGAAACAATAACTTAGCTGGTATGATATGTTGACAGCACCCTAATTACAACTGGAACAATGTTTTATTGCACATTTCTTCTGGTTTGAATACATTTGTTAATCTCATGACATTGGTGCTATGAAAAAAAACATCAACAAAGTATTGACTATTTATGTCAGTATATTAAAAAATTCCTGAAACAAATTCTATGTTTTGTCATGAGTTTTACCTGTACTGATAGTTGTAATTAGGGTGCTGTCAACATATCATACCAACCGAGATACCTGGCATTTTTCAAGGTATCCAAAATGTAGTAACTGGCATTAGAGAATTTAGTTAGAAAAGCAAATCAAATGTTACAATATATATATTAGCTTTTATTGTAAAGCATTGGGTTAAGCAATTTTTTTCTAGATTTGGGTTGAACACCTACATATTTATTGCAAGTCCAGCTCTTGAGAACACTTCCAAAAGATACCAAAGCCAGGAAACTCTGGGTTAATATCTGCTATCTTAAGACACTACCCTTAAGTTGTATTAAATCTCTAGTGATGGAAGGTGAAAGAGGAAATGAGTGTGTGTATTTGCCTCAATGAGAGAGAGTGGATTTCTAGGGGAGAATGTGTCTCTCAGAGAGATTGTATGTGAGTTAATGCAACAGTTTACTTTCAATTTTTCTATGCTGACCATGCACCATTGCAATCTGCAGTAAACCATTGTGCCAAAGGATAGCATGGGATCTGCATACACACCCACTGAATGGGAATTGCTCCTGATGTAAAAAAAAATAATAATGTGTTGAATTTTGGTATGATTTTTTGCTTTCTGTTTAGCACAGGATCTTTACTTTGGCCTATAGCTGAAGTGGAGTTCCTATGTGGAACTGCGGGGTCATAAGTAGGATCAATTACAAATAAATCCCAATCAAAAAAGAAGTTATTTCCATGGTTTAACGATGACTTCCTACAAATGAAACATAAATGTAGAAGACAAGGAAAAATTTGGATCAAAACCAAATTGAATGAACAATGGGCCTATTGGAAAAAAACTCCTAAAGTCATACAACAGCATGATTATTAAAGCAAAAACCACTTACTATTCAAAACTTATAAGCGAAAAAAAAACAGTTAATCCATGAAAAATGTACACACTAGTAAATAAGCTATTGAATACTCAACCTGTAACTGCTACAAATGAACCTACACCAACAGCTGATCAATTGTTATTATAGTTTGAATTGAAAATAAGTAAAATCAGATAAGAACTAAATAACTCCCTAACATCAACAGATCATTTTCTTAATCTACATGATCTTTATTATTTACAGTGCCGTAGTGAGGGCGGCTGGCACCCGGGGCAGGTCGCCGCTGCGCACCCCCCCCCCCCCCCCGGGTGCAGCATGGCACCCCCCCTCCGGTGCGCACCCTCCCCCCCACGGAATGCATTGTAGCTTACTTTGGCAGTGAGGGGCGGGCGGGAGGGCCAATCCGCCCCCGAGCCTACGTCGCTGGGAGCTGCGTCGGCTCCATTGGTTCCTTGCTCTCTCTGCCCAGGAACAGGAAGTAACCTGTTCCGGGGCAGAGGGAGCAAGGACCCAACGGAGACGACACCCCCCCCAGTGGCGTGCACCCGGGGCAGACCGCACCACCGCTCCCCTTCCTACGCCACTGATTATTTATTATTATTATTTATTGCATTTGTATCCCACATTATACCACCTCTTTGCAGGCTCAATGTGGCTTACAATTCATCATGGATACTGGAAATAGAAGTGAATATACATATGGTTTACAGAGGGTTTTGTGTTACATGGTGGTGAAATACATGATGGTGTTAAAGCAGAAAGACATTATAAGACAGTCTGGAAGTTTTAAAAATTATACAGTTACACATGTTGATCTTTGTGATATATCTTGTCGAAGAGATAGGTTTTCAATAGTTTGCGGAAATTGGTCAATTCATAGACCGTTTTCAGGTTACGTGGCAGCGCATTCCAGAGCTGCGTGCTCGTATAGGAAAAGGTAGATGCATGCATTGATTTGTATTTCAGACCCTTGCACTTGGGAGGATGAAGATTAAGGAATGTGTAAGAGGATCTTTTTGCGTTCCTGGGTGGTAGTTCTATCAGGTCTGACATGTAGGCTGGGGTGTTACCAAGGATGATTTTATGGACTAGGGTGCAAAGTTTGAACGTGATGCGTTCCTTTAGTGGGAGCCAGTGTAGTTTTTCCCGCAGGGGTTTCGCGCTTTCATATTTTGGTGTGCCGAATATTAGTCTGGCTGCCGTATTCTGAGCTGTCTGGAGTTTTTTAAGTATTTGCTCTTTACAGCCAGCGTAGAGTGAGTTACAATAGTCCAGATGACTGAGTACCAATGATTGTACCAGATTGCGGAAGACAGTTCTTGGAAAAAAATGGTCTAACTGAAAGAAACATCTTTTTAGTCATGTTATTTGCATGGTTCTCAAGTGTTAGGTGTCGACCAATGGTGACTCCAAGGATTTTTAGGGAGTCTGAAACTGGCAGATTTAGTTTAGGTGTGTTGATGGTGGTAAATTTATTCTTGTTGTATTGCGAGGTGAGTACCAGGCATTGGGTTTTCTCTGCATTGAGTTTCAGCTGAAATGCATCTGCCCAGGAATTCATAATATGTAGGCTTTGCTTGATTTCATTGGAGATTTCCCTTAGATCCTGTTTGAATGGGATGAAGATTGTTACATCATCAGCGTATATATATGGGTTTAGGTTCTGATTTGATAGTAGTTTGGCCAAGGGTGTCGTCATCATTAGGTTGAATATGGTCAGTAAGAGGGGAGGGATCACTGTGGAACTCTGCATTCAGGTATCCATGTAGCTGATGTAGTCGAGTTTGATGTCACTTGATATGAGCGTGTAGTGAGGAACCCTTTGAACCAATTGAGAATGTTGCCTCTGATTCCGAAGTATTCGAGGATGTGTAGTAAAATTCCATGGTCAACCATGTCAAATGCACTTGACATGTCGAATTGTAACAGTAGAATGTTGTTGCCGTTTGCTATCAATTGTTTGAGTTTGGTCATGAGCATGACTAGTACAGTTTCAGTGCTGTGATTAGAGCGAAATCCTGACTGAGAATCGTGTAATATTGAGAACTTGTTTAGATAGTCTTTCACCACTATGCTCCCAAGCAGACAGAATCTGGTCGGCCTTTCACACACAACTGATCAACTCAAATGCAATCTTCACAAATACACTAAATCACAATGCCTACTTGATAACTGCCCTAGTTACCTTCTCACATCAGCCCCTAATTTACTCATAAACTATTTGTACTCAAACATAACTTTAATGCTATCTCAGGGCCTATCCCCCCCTCAAAATGGCAACATTATTTTGACTCCCATACTGAAGAATACCCAAACCAGCCTAAGTGTAGTCTCTAACTACAAACCAGTGGCTTCAATCCCATTATTGATAAAGGTAATATAAGGGTTAGTCACACAAAAACTAATGGACTATCTCCAACTTCACTCCATTTTATATAGCTCACAACCTAGTTTTAGACCTTTTCACAGTACTGAAACTGTTCTCACCACACTCCTAGCTAATTTTAGATGATAACTTAGTTTGGTAATAAAATATTAATATTCCAATTTGTTATGTCCAGTGCCTTTGACACTGTTGATCATAGTATCCTTTTAAACATCCTTGATCATTATGGAATCTGTGGAACTGTGTTAAAATGGTTCTCAGGCTTTCTAAGGTCTAGATCATACCAAGTGAAACAATCAGGTAAAATGTCATCAGCATGGTCCCCTGTTTATGGAGTGCTTCAGGGCACTCCATTCCCCCCCATCCTATTTAACATCATGTTGAATCCATTAGGCAATTTATTGGAGAAAAATGGTCTCCCAACATTCATTTATGTAGATGATATTGCCATCTATATTACATTCACTAAAGAAATATATGAAATTACTCATATCATTAGGTATCTCTCTAATGGAATCTTGGGCATCTAATTTGAAATTAAAACTCAACACCGATAAAACTAAATTTTATCAATGGTCTTAGTCTCCTCAATTTCCATAATGAATTGAAGACACTTGAGACCACTTTGGAAATTTGGTCAATTGTGACACCTAAGATTTTCATAGTTGAGTCAAGGGGATAATGATGTTCTCAGTGGTAAATATTTAAGATTTATAGCATGATGAGGACTAGTAACTAAGACCATTATTCACTAAATCAGACTTCTGTACTGTAGTTCAATCCCTAGTTCTAACAAAATTTGACTACTGCAACTCTATTTACGAAGGACTTAAATGGTTCAACCCCAATATACATGAAATACTGCTAACTTTTCATATCAAGGCACTAAAATTTGGAACTCCTTACCGAAAACCATCAAATACACTAATGATTATTTGTTATTCTGAATTCCATTGAAAACTCACTTCTTCAGTCTAGCCTTTAAGGAAATAAGCACTCTTCTCAAATAAATTCATGGGATTAATTTTTACCTCATCCCACCCCCCACTACTACTGTCTAACCCTGTTTATTCTTGCCCTTTACTTTTTTCCTCTATATTTCAATTATCTAGATTAGGGACCCTTTTACTAAGCCACATAGGCACGTATGCATGTCCTACATATGTCAATTTTGAACTACCACCCTGCTACTGTGAGACCAGGGTGGTAATTTCATTTTTTACGCGCATCCACTAGACGTGCCGGAAAAGTTCCAGTGCATGGCGCTAACCAGTTGGTATTCGGCATTGTACATACGTAGACCATTACCGCCCGGATAACGCATGACACTTTCCCGCTAGGTCAATGGGTGGTAGTAAGGTCATAGGCCCAAAATGGACACACGCCAATTTTTCTATAAAGAAAAGTCGGCATCTACTAGCTCTTGAAGCCTATTCTGTAAGAAAAGTCAGCATCTACTTTTCTGTATAAAATACTAGTGTAAACCTCCTTGCTTGTGGCTACTATGCAGAAGTGGACATTTATACTAGCCCCAGATCTTGATCACGTACAGTAAATTGTAAAAGAACATATGTTGATGATAAGATTTTATAATATATGTGTGTTTGTGCCCTGTCCATACTCCACCCACACTCCACCCATGCCAATGCCCAGATGTAAAATATGCACTTTCACATCTTGATGGGTACTTACAGAATATGCCTTAACCAGAAAAAGGTCATTGATGTGCATATGTGCCTATGCATACATATAGATGCTAATTTTAGAAGCTCTATTCCTGTTTTTGAACTTCTGAAAACTGGTATTTAGACATTCATATTGAATGAATGTACAAATACCAATTTTATAAAGTCAGAATATAGATATCTAAGGAAGAGTGATGTGGGCGTGTTTTGGATGGGACTAGAGAGAGGCCAAAAGATAGACATCCAGCTCAGTTTACAGAAGGGGGAAGGGATTTCCATGTTCAAAAGATGGACATCCATATCTAGACCTGGTACTTGTATATCCAGGTTACAAAAAGGTGCTCTGATTGGATCTCCACTGAATGGAAATAAAGAAAGTCAAAGTAGCTATTTTTCTCTCTCTGGAGTTCTTACAATTAAAACAAAAAAAGAAGCAAACATAAATGATAAAAAGCTACAGTGGGACTTGAATAGCAAACCCCTGGCTCTCAGTGCTGGTTCTTAGCTGGCTGTTTTAACTATTAGGCTATTCCGCCATAAAGGGAAAGGCACTGGGTCTTGATGTACCACTTTTCTGTGGTTACAATCAAAGTGGCTTAAATATTATATACAGGTACTTATTTTGTACCTTGGGGTAATGAAGTCTATGTAGCCATTTTATGAAATGGATGTGCCTTTGCTGCCCAGTTCATAATTTGGACATTTCAAATTGTACAATAGATGCTCATGCTGAACATTTCTAGTACAGGGGGTGTATAGCTCATGCATTTTAGAACAGGCTGTATCCTGTTCTAAAATATAGGTGAGATGGATGTCCATTTTTGATGTACTAACTGGGATGTCCCATTCTGAGTCGGACATCCTTTCTAAAATGTCCCTCATAATGGACTAAAATACTGGCATTTATATTTGTTCTTGCCACCTAGAACTAGGTGGTTCCTTACAGCATTATCCCATATGAGGGTAATTTTATAACAGGGCACTTAGATTAATAGGACCAGAAAATGCCTATTTTTAGAATGTTTTATGAAGACACATTCCCACCTATGTGCTTTTATAAAATTCTAGTATAACAGAGAGAGGGAGCAAAGCACAAACAAAAAGCCAAGCCACAAAACAAAAAGCACTAAGGGCCTCCAAAAAATGGGGGTTAAAGTCTTTAATCATATATTGAAGGAACAATACTTGAATGGACCCAACAAGGACCGCATTTGTTCATCAGAGATCTTTTTGTGCTTACTCTATGTGAAGGGGATCACACGGCGTTGCAGTTTCTTCAACCTTACAATTGTATTGTTTTTACAATACCGCTGCATGTTGTCAGCTGTTTCTTGCGACCCCTGAGGCAGGTGCTGTGTGCCAAAACACGGACCGTGTCGGGTCCATTCAAGTATTGTTCCTTCAAAATATGATTAAAGACTTTAACCCCCATTTTTGGCAGCCCTTGGTGCTTTTATAAAATTCTAACACAAATCTTGCTGAAATTGCATCTAGATTGTGGATGCTAACATTTATACCTGTTTGGATACAGGCTTTAATATTAATACATAAAGCAGGGGTCCTCAAATCCAGTCCTTGAGGTCCAAAACCCAGCCTAGGTTTCAGGACTTCCATAATAAATATGCAAGAGATCTAATTGCATGCAATGGAAGCAGTGAATGCAAATAGATCTCATACATATTCATTGTGGAAATCCTGAAAACCAGGCTGAGTTGTGGACCTCAAGGACTATATTTGAGGAACAATGATATAAAAATGGGTACACAACTGTATTTTAGAAAATGCATGTGTAAATTGCTAGTCCACACTCACACTCTGTTCAGATTCCTCCCCTGGGCATACCTGTGGGACAAGTATGCAGTGGCAATGCCAAGGGTGGGCCCAGGCCCACCCACTTTTGAGCTCAGGCCCACCTAGTAGAAGCACACCTATGATGTGACTGTCAGGGAACCCCAAGCCCCACCAGCCGAAAACTCCCAACTGTCCCTCCTGCATACCTTGTAAATAGCATATCTTTGCCTGCAGCGAGCAACGACTGATACTGTTTGCACCAGACCCATAACCTTTCCTCTGATGTATTCCCACCTATGCGGAGCAGGAAGTTGCATCAGAGGGAAGGCTGTGGGGCCAACATGAGCAGTGTGTATTAGTTGCTGCTCACTGCTGGTGAAAATCTACTACTTAAAAGGTATGCAGGGGAGGGGGGATGTTTGAGAGATCATATGGCATGCAGATGAGAGGAGAGGCCAAATCACTTGTGGGACAGGACAGAGTTATTCTGCCTACCCATCTTGGACCCAGGCCCACCCAAAATTGAATGTCTGGCTACACCCCTACAAGTATGCACCGGCTTGCACCATGCCTACTTTTAAGCATAAATAATTGTATAGCAGGCTTTTTATGTATTTTTAACGGTTTATAAACTTACCCTCTGAAACTTCACATGAAATAGGCAAAGATGGGAAGCTTAATCCATATATGCCCATTTCTACCACACATTTCTATCCCAATATTCAAATAAAACAAAAATAAAGAAATAAGATTTGTAACATTGCTTTTATTTCAAAATGTTTGTCTTAGTTTCAAATGGCCAAGTAGAAAGTGCATGTTTCAATCTAAAAATTCCTCTTTTTACAATGTATGACAAATGTAGATCTAAAGAGGAATGAGCATCTAATGAAACGCTTGAATACCAGATGCAAACATGTATCTAAAATGAAAGTGTTTGCTTAGATTTAACATAGAAATGAAATAGAATCACAAACACTGTCTCCATCATAGCATGTGTAAGAAGAAAAGGCTAACCCATGTTTAGAACCAATTATTATATTATTTCCTAAGCAGAAATGAAGAGAGGCAGAAATAATAAGTATTTATGGCAGAATAGGTCCATTGAAATGAAGCATGGGAGATATAATGGAAGGCTCTTGAAATTTTAATTGCAAGAAGTAAACATATTGTAAGATTCTATTAGTCTCTAAAGAAAAACAAAACTATGATACTTTACCATATTTTCCAAAGTGGTAATGGGCTTCTAGTTTATAGACCTTTTGTTTATGAGCTGCCATGAAACAGAAAATCATTTTATAGTATAACATCTGGCAAGGAAAGAACCTTGGCAAAAGAAATCTCCATGGCCTGAAATGGAATTTTTAAAAAGTGGAAGTAAGGAAAGATTTGCAGCATATACAGGCTCTTCAGTGTACTATAGTAAAAGATTTATCTAACTTGAGGAGGAAGACTGAATTGCTTGAAGATTTTTCTAGGAGTAATAATCTATGATTTCTAAATTTTCCTAAACAATTTGCAGTCTCCCCTCAAGACATGCAAAAAAATATATATTAAAGAAATATTAGGAGTTGCTGAGGAAAACATTCCACCTTTTTCACACGTATATTGTTTACCTACTAATTCAGTAGTTAACCAGCAAGAGCAATATAATCAATCATTGGACGTTTCTGCTTTATTGGAGTCCTCGGACACTTATTTGGTTACTGCCTCAACTGTGATTGCTACTATGGTTTTGGCACCTGATAAGATTTGGTTGTTAAAAATGTTCTTTAACAATAAGGAAAATACTTTTTTGGGATTGAAATTTCAAGTCTTCCCAGATGTTTCTAGGGACACACAGAAGATGCTTCAATTTTTTATTAATGAAACCAGGTGTTCTTCAGTTAAGGGCTACTTTTTTCTTGTGTTATCCTTGTAAATGTGTGATCCGATACAGATAGGTGAAATATGTTTTTTTTAACCTTCTCAACTTACAGCTTTTTTGTCAACTAAACAGATCACTGTGGGATAATATCTACCCAGTGATAGGCTCTCTTTTAATTTAATAGGAATTCGGCGATCCGTTAAGGGAGAAAAAATTGTTTTATTATTTTTCCTTTAATTAGAATTTCCATTGTTTAACATCTTAGATCTTAAAAATGTGGACTTGAGTATGATTGACAGATGATATTTTCTTTCCTTGTATTATTACATAAGTACATAAGCACTGCCACTCTGGGAAAAGACCAAAGCTCCATCAAGCCCAGCACTCTGTCTCTGACAGCGGCCAATCCAGGCCCCAAGAACCTGGCAAAAAACCAAAATTTAATAACGATCAATGGACTTTTCCTTCAGGAATCTGTCCAGATCCCCTTTAAACTCATTTCATTTGTTATATTTGATATTGTAAAGTCTTTATTTATTTATTGCATTTGTACCCCACATTTTCCCACCTATTTGCAAGCTCAATGTGGCTTACATAGTACCGTCAAAGGTGTTTGCCCAGTCAGTGGATAACAAATACGAAGTTGTATAGCTGTGTACTATGATATCATACTTTTCTGTACAAGTATTTACTTTTGCTTGATTAATTTGTGAATTTTTGATAAAAATAAAATAAAGTGGAGGTAAGGGAAAAATGATGCAATCAAGAACTATTTTCCAACAGTGAATTCCCTGGGATAAGGGATAAGGTAATAGAAAAACTTGATAAAATAGAAATGAACAAATATATCACCTCTTTAGTAACCAGGTCATCAAGTTTTGTGTATTTAGTTGAACATAATGTGCACAGCAATAAATCATGATGTCTATCCTTTCTAATCAGTCATAGTATTGATCTATTGGGGGGAAATTATTTTGAATGTTGATAAGATTGACAGTCTTTCATCTTCTAGTTCTCATTGACCTATTTTTCTTACCAACCAAACCGATTGGTTTACTAATATCTCTGAGTCAGGGTGGCTAGCAGATCTATTTTACAGGAAAAGCACAACAAATATTGAAATGTATTGTATCTGCACATCTGAGGAATGATTTCATAACAGGATACCTAACATAATTTTAAACAATTGCACCTATTTATGCCTATAATATGCAGGTACATATATGCCTATGAACCAATATAAAATAGGATCACCAAACTATGATCAATTATGCACCAATAGTCTTGCTTCAAGGCAGGTGTAGATGTGTGCATCAATATACATACATATATATACATCTATCTTACAAAGTACATGTTTGCATCACAACTCTGACCCAACTCCATCACTACTACTACTACTATAAATCATTTCTATAGCGCTACCAGTCGTACGCAGCGCTTCACAATTGAACATGAAGAAAAGACAGTCCCTGCTCAAAAGAGCTTATAATCTAAATCAGGACAGACTGACAGTACAAATAAGGGATAAGGGTAGGACAGACAGATAGGATACATAGGGAAAGGGACTATTGAAGAGAGGACGACAAGATAAGGTTACGAGCAAGTGACAAGTTAGGAGTCAAAAGCAGCATCAAACAGGTAGGCCTTTAGCCTGGATTTGAAGGCGGCCCGGGATAGAGCTTGACCTAATGGCTCAGGAAGTCTATTCTAGGCATAAGGTGCGGCGAGATAAAAGGAACAGAGTCTGGAGTTAGCGATGGAGGAGAAGGGTGCAATTAGGAAAGATTTGCCTAGTGAACGGAGTTCCTGGGTAGGAGTGTAGGGAGAGATGAGGGTGGAGAGGGCCCTGTTTACAAAGGTGCAATGGCATTGCGAGACTGAAAGATGATGAGAATGGCTATGTGGAGAGTGATGAGGATAAAGCGAACATTCTAAACAATTACTTCTCTTCAGTATTCATGGGGGGAAATCCTGGAGAAGGACCACGGTTGGCTGCCGAGGGAATATCTGGGAATGGAGTGGATACTGCGCTGTTTATGGAAGAAACAGTTAATAAACAGCTGGAGAATCTGAAGGTGGACAAAGCTATGGGGCCAGATGGGATACATCCCAAGATACTGAGGGAGCTCAGAGAGGTCCTGGCGGGACCTCGTAAAGATTTATTTAATAGATCTTTAGAGACAGGAGAGGTTCCGTGCAATTGGAGACGAGCGGATGTGGTCTCTCTTCACAAAACTGGAGACAGGGAAGAAGTGGGAAACTACAGACTGGTAAGTCTTGCGTTGGTGGTAGGAAAAATAATGGAGTCGCTGCTGAAAGAAAGGATAGTTACCTTTCTAGAAGCCAACAGGTTACAGTACATGAGGCAACATGGCTTTACCAAAGGAAAATCATGCCAAACAAATCTCATTGAATTCTTTAATTGGGTGACCAAAGAACTGGATGAAAGACGTGCGCTAGATGTAATCTATTTAGATTTCTACAAAGCCTTTGATACAGTCCCCCACAAAAGACTCGTGAATAAGCTGAAAGGGCAGAACTTAGGACCAAAAGTGGTGAACTGAATAAGAAACTGGTTGACCGACAGGTGGCAGAGGGTGGTAGTAAATGGAGTCCACTCGGAGGAAAGGAAGGTGAGCAATGGAGTTCCTTAGGGATCGGTGCTGGGGCCTATTCTGTTTAATATATTTGTGAGAGATATTGCTGAAGAGTTGGAAGGAAAGGTTTGCCTTTTTGCGGATGACACGAAGATAGCCAATAGAGTGTACATAAGTACAAACGTATTGCCATACTGGGACAGACCAAAGGTTCATCAAGCCCAGTATCCTGTTTCCAACAGTGGCCAATCCAGGTCACAAGTATGTGGCAAGATCCCAAAAAAGTACAAAACATTTTATATTGCTTATCCCAGAAATAGTAGATTTTACCCAAGTCCAATTTAATAGTGGATACCCTGGAGGAAGTAGAAATGATGAGAAAGGATCTCCAAAAGTTAGAAGAATGGTTGAGAGTCTGGCAGTTAAAATTTAATGACTAATAATTCACTCAAGCTCAATTTAATTAATAAAATTCCTAACACAGATTCACACTAGCTGTGTAACTGTAATGTGGAACACCCACTCAATTGTCAGCCTAATCATGTATATTGAAAGAGGAGAAAAAAAGCTTCAGAGTCGCCACCCAGCCAGTCCAACTGTGCAGACTATAAGGCATGAGCTCGGCATGCCATCATGTAGCTTAAAAAAAAAACTCCACTGCTTCATGTATTCTTTCTAAATTTCTATTCTCCAAATGCACTATATGCACTTCTGTCTACTTTGTGTGTCCACAATGTCATAGATCAATATACTGTATACGACTATTGGCAATACTAATTCTTCTGTTGTTCTGTAGAATGCAAATATATCAAGAAGGTGTCGCCAGAAACCACTTAGCTCAATACTGTCACTCTAGTGTTCCTCTTAGGGCAGCACTCTCCACCTCTTAACCTGACAGGGAGCCCCCATTTCGCTGGTGCTGTGTCAGGGGTTGTTTCCAAATCGTTTTCCACATAAAATTACATCCACAGGTACTCCACTCCGTCTTCTGCCCAAACTTACCTCAGGTCAGTAAAAGGCCATTCATTCCAAACGCCATTTTAAAGGGGCAATAGCCCTCCCATTCAATAATCAAACCTAGATTCCGTCACTTCCTCCAGCTGTATCTGACCTCTTTGCTCTGAGGTTCCTTAATTGCATAGTTAATGGATGTCAAATGGTACAGCTGTGTCTCCTCATAAACATGCCGACCATTCAACTCTGACATTGAACTCTTCTGGTTCCACGGTGTTGAAAAAGAAGATCCATTTTTGTTCTTTCTGGCGGAGGATTCTACTCAGATCTCCCTGTCTTTGTGATGGTTTCATTTGCTCTAATACCATACATGATAGCTCCTCAAATTTATGCTGTTGCCTTTCATTATGTATCACCATCCGTGCTTCACGCTTCATCAATTTTATGCATGATCGATGTTCCATCAGCCTCACCTTCAAACTTCTCGTACTTTGCCCAATGTATAGTAATCCACAGGGGCATTGAATAACATATATCACACCAGTGGATTCACAAGTAGTTTTTGATTTCAAGGTACATATGCGCCCTGTTCTAGGCTGAATAAATTCACTTCCCTCAGCCATTACGTGGCATACCGAACAGTGGCCACATTTTTTGTGCCTGCCAACTTCTATATTTGATTTGATGGGTGACCATACATCATTTAAGCTTAGCCAAGAAGTGCAGAGTGATGCATTTGGGGTGCAGAAACCCAAAAGAGAGATACCGGATAGGAGGTGAGAGTTTAGTAAGCTCGACTCAGGAGAGAGACCTTGGGGTGTTGGTGTCCAAGGATATGAAGGTGAAGAAACAATGCGACAAGGCGACGGCCATGGCCAGAAGGATGCTAGGCTGCATAGAGAGGGGTATAACCAGCAGAAGAAAGGAGGTGTTGATGCCCTTCTACAAGTCGTTGATGAGGCCCCACTTGGAGTATTGTGTTCAGCTTTGGAGGTCGTATCTTGCTAAAGATGTAAAAAGACTGGAAGCGGTGCAAAGAAAAGCTACAAAAATGGTTTGGGATTTGCGTTGCAAACCATACTAGGAGAGACTTGCCGATCTGAACATGTATACTTTGGAGGAAAGGAGAAACAGGGATGACATGACACAGATGTTCAAATATTTGAAAGATATTAATCTGCAAATGAACCTTTTCCAGAGACGGTGGTAGAACTAGAGGACATGAATTGAGGTTGGAGGGGGCAGACTCAGGAGTAATGTCAGGAAGTATTTTTTCATGGAAAGGGTGGTAGATATGTGGAATGCCCTCCCGCGGGAGGTGGTGGAGATGAAAACGGTAATAAAATTCAAACATGCGTGGGATAAACACAAAGGAATCCTGTGTAGAAGGAATGGATTTATGGAATCTTAGAGGAGATTGGGTGGCGACGCCAGTAATTGGAGAGTAAAACCAATGCTGGACGGACTTCCACAGTCTGCTCCCTGATCGTGGTTGAATAGATATGGATGGGCTGGAGTGTAAATATTAAGGGGCTTCGACGTTAGCTTCAGAACTTTTAGTACAGGAACAGTGCTGGGCAGATTTTTACGGTATGTGCCCTGAGAAAGGCAGGGACAAATCAAACTCGAGTATTCATTTAAAGTAGCACATACCATGTAAAATGAGTTTATTTTGTTGGGCAGACTGGATGGACCGTTCAGGTCTTTATCTGTCATCATTTACTATGTTTGAGCAGGGACTGTCTCTCTTTGTTAAATTGTACAGCGCTGTGTAACCCTAATAGTGCTCTAGAAATGTTAAATAGTAGTAGTAGTATGTTACTACTATGTTACTATAAACAGGTAGAAAAGATGACAGCAAAAGCCAGAAGGATGCTTGATTGCATAGGGACAGGATGGCCAACAGGAAAAAGGAGGTGATAATGCCTCTGTATGAGTCTCTGGTAAGTCCTAATTAAGGGGCCCTTTTTCTAAAGGGTTGGCGTGCGGCAACAGGCTTGTTGTGCACCAATCCAGAACTACTACAGGAACCCGGCAGCAGTGTCCTCCCCCAGCACACACAATTTCCAGCACTACAGTGATTTTTAAGATTTTTGTAGTGCCGGAACTTAACCAGTGGTAATTGAGCAGCGCCGCACACTGCCCAGTTACCGCTGGATTAGCACAGAAGCCCTCAATGAGTGGCAGTAAGGGTTCCTCACTGAAATGGCCAGCCATTTACCCACTGCAGTCAAAGGGGGCCTCAGCATGCCAAAAACATGCACTGACGCTAGCACAGGCCTCCTTTTACCGCAGCTTAGTAAAAGGCAGGGCTTTATTTGAGGGGTACTTGGGGGTACTGAGTACTGGCACCTTTTCCATTGTCTGCTAAAATTGACCCATGGACCCCATGTTTTAATGAAAGAGCTCAGACTTTACACTCCAATTCTGTCTTGTCATAGATTCTGTGACTGGTTGCAGGGTGCCTGGCTATTGTGGGATAAGTTTTTCAGTGATCACCCTACACCTGAAGGCTGGCCTATCATTTGAGTACTGGCACCTTTTTTGCCAGAAAAAATGCACTGGTAAAAGGACTCCTAAGAGTACTGTGTACAATCCTGGGGACTGATAGAATTAGTCCAGAAGTGTCTACTAAAATGGTCAGTGTTCTTTGTCATAAAGTATATGGTGACAGACTTAAAGATCTCAATACGTATCTTTTGGAAGAAAGACAGAAGAGAGGAGATATGATAGAAACATTCAAATACCTCCATGGCTTAATTGCACAGAAGACAACTCTCTTTCAATTGAAAGAAAGCTCTGGAATGATGGGGCATAGTTAGAAGGTGAAATGGGACAGACTCTGGAATAACTTAAGGAAATACTTCTTCACAGAAAGGGTGGTGAATTGTTGATGGCCTCCCACTGGATGTGCTGGAATTGAAGACTGAATCAGAATTCAAGAAAGTATGTAGGATCTAAAAGGGGAAAGAAGGAATAGTAGATAGCATAGATTGGCAGACTGAATAGGACATATGGCCCCAATATTCAAAATCATTTAACCGTCCGGTTTAATGATACTTAGCTGGATAGCGCCAGTTAGTGACTAGCTGGTTATCCCACAATATAACTGGCTATCCACCGATTTTTAGCATGGGTTTGGCAACAATTTTTGGCTGCATGTATACCATAAATATATTTGGCCAGTTTGAACTTAATTGGCCAGCGCCAAAAGTTGGCTTGATCAGTTGAGTTCAGTGGAGGAGTGGCCTAGTGGTTAGGGTGGTGGACTTTGGTCCTGAGAAACTGAGTTCAATTCCCACTTCAGGCACAGGCAGCTCCTTGTGACTCTGGGCAACTCACTTAACCCTTCATTGCCCCAGGTACAAATAAGTACCTGTATACAATATGTAAGCCGCATTGAGCCTGCCATGAGGTGGAAAGCACGGGGTACAAATGTAACAAAAATTTAAAAAAAATACTGGCCAAAAATAAACCAGATATTCAATGTCAGTCACCTGAAATGGCCTGACATTGAATATTTGGCATTACTGCCTACCAAAGGATTTAGCTAGGCTAACTCCTGCTGTCTGACTATCAGCCCTATGGTCTTTATCTGCCTTCATGTTTCTCATTTTCTGTGTTTTTCTTTCTCTAAATACATAAAAAACTAATTGGCATCCATTAAAATTTGTGTACATAAGTATATAAATATGCATCTAGCTGTGCACTGTTCTATAAGACATGGTGCCTAACTCTACTAGAATGTAACTCAAAAGATAGCGTGGCCATGGACAATGTCAAGGGTGTTCTGAAACGTTGCATACATAATTACAGAAAAATCTTTCAGTGCACCTAACTTGGGTGCCAGTATATACACCAGGTTTCAGCAGGAATAAGTCTGATGCTCAAAGTTAGGTGTAGGAATTGGTGCTAAATATAATTCTATAAAGGGCACATGCTCTTTAAAGAACCATGCTTAATTCCAATTTTTTGGGGGGACTGAATCTTGAGCATTATTTATAGAATTCCCCCATATGTGGTATATGGCTTCTCTGAAGTGAACATTTAGACAGTTCATTACATTTAAGTCTTCCTTTTCTTTTCACTAACTTGGGTTCAGGCAGAACTCACAGGGAAGGACCCACCCCTCGACTTCATTTGGCCTCTTTTCCTCAAGAACAGTAATGCTAGCTCCAAAAAAAACCTTCCAGCTATTCAATGTTTTTACAGTGTTCACCCTTAATCCAGGTTTTCAGCCTCCGTGGCTTAAAAATATTTCAGTTCAACTGCTTTCCAAAAGATGGCTCCATCTCCTCTAGCTTCCCTTTCTTTCAGTAATTCAAGTAATTTACTGTATGGTAGTAAATTACCCTCCTTGCTCAGATAAAAGGGCACATAAGATCCCACCTGAGGCTAGAGGAGGAAAACAGCAAGTCATGTCATTTTCAAAAGTATGGACACTCTTTTATGCCATCCTCACTGCAAGTATGCCAACAAATTTACCATAATTACTATACATTAGCCACAAGTGTGCATGATAAAAGTATTTTTGCAACTATGTAGGCTATTTGAAAATTGCCCCCATTCAAATAAGAATTAGAGAAAATAAATAGCCTAGATAGATAGTACTGATAGAACTGAAAAATAAACTTGCGGAGCTATTGTTAGTAATATGTAATTTATCCTTAAAATCGAGCGTGGTACTGGAAGATTGGAGGGTGGCCAATGTAACGCCGATTTTTAAAAAATATTTAGAGGAGTTCCAGGAAATTGCAGACCGGTGAGTCTGATGTCAGTGCCGGGCAAAATAGTAGACTATTATAAAGAACAAAATTACAGAGCATATTCAAAAGAATGGATTAATGAGACAAAGTCAATATGGATTTAGTGAAGGGAAATCGTGCCTCCCCATTCTACTACATTTCTTTGAAGGGGTGAACAAACATGTGGATAAAGGTGAGCCAGTTGATATTGTGTATCTGGATTTTCAGAAGACGTTTGACAAAGTACCTCATGAAAGACTCCAAAGGAAATTGGAGAGTCATGGGATAGGAGGTAGTGTTCTATTGTGGATTAAAAACTGGTTAAAAGATAGAAAACAGAGTGTAGGGTTAAATGGTCAGTATTCTGAATGGAGAAATGTTAGTTAGTGGGGATCCCCAGGGCTCTGTGCTGGGACCGCTGCTTTTTAACATATGTATAAATGACCTAGAGATGGGAGTAACTAGTGAGGTAATTAAATTTGCTGATGACACAAAGTTATTCAAAGTTGTTAAAACGCAGGAGGATTGTGAACAAGTACAAGAGGACCTTACGAGACTGGGAGACTGGGCGTCTAAATGGCACATGACGTTTAATGTGAACAAGTGCAAAGTGATGCATGTGGGAAAGAGGAACCCGAATTATAGCTACGTCATGCAAGGTTCCACATTAGGAGTCACAGACCAAGAAAGGGATCTAGGCGTCGTCGTTGATGATACGTTGAAACCTTCTGCTCAGTGTGCTGTGGCGGCTAAGAAAGCAAATAGAATGTTAAGTATTATTAGGAAAGGAATGGAAAACAAAAATGAGAATGTTATAATGCCTTTCTATCGCTCCATGGTGTGACCGCACCTCAAATATTGTGTTCAATTCTGGTCGCCGCATCTCAAAAAAGATATAGTGGAATTAGAAATGGTGCAGAGAAGGGCGACAAAAATTATAAAGGGGATGGGATGACTTCCCTATGAGGAAAGGCTAAAGTGGCTAGGGCTCTTCAGCTTGGAGAAAAGGCAGCTGAGAGGAAATATGATAGAGGTCTTTTAAATAATGAGTGGAGTTGAACGTGTAGATGTGAAGCGTCTGTTTACGCTTTCCAAAAATACTAGCACTCGGGGACATGCGATGAAGCTACAATGTAGTAAATTTAAAACGAATTGGAGAAAATTGTTCTTCACTCAACGTGTAATTAGACTCTGGAATTTGTTGCCAGAGAATGTGGTAAAGGCGGTTAGCTTAGCAGAGTTTAAAAAAGGTTTGGACGGCTTCCTAAAGAAAAAGTCCATAGACCATTATTAAATGGACTTTGGGAAAATCCACTATTTCTGGGATAAGCACTATAGAATGTTTTGTACTTTTTTGGGATCTTGCCAGGTATTTATGACCTGGATTGGCCACTGTTGGAAACAGGATGCTGAGCTTGATGGACCTTTGGTCTTTCCCAGTATGGCAATACTTGGGTACTTATGTACTTATATTATATTGTTCCGAATGAAGGGAGAGGGATATTAAATTAGAAGTTTGCCTCTTGAAGCATATTTAATTTAATTAAAGTTAGTAAGCAAACTAAAATAAGCAGGATTATTTTATATTTTTAATAGGAGTGCAGACAGATGTAAGCGTCAATGTTAGATCTTTTGATCTGTTGTATGCCAGAATGCTTCTGACTTTATAACAACGGATCACAATTACCATACAACCTAGGACAGAAATTATGGCCTTGAGAACAGCTAATATATTCATAGAGCTTTGTAGCAAGTGGAATAATTACTTATATAAACTGACCTTAGTGGCTACTGTAAAACTAATTATTGCATTCTTAGAGTGACTGTAATTAATGTAATCTCTGAAGCACTAAGATATTAATATTTCAGGTTACAGATTGACTGTAACATTTGCTGCACAAGCTGGTGGTTTAATGTGCATTCAGTGTCATAATTCACTGTTAATCTTTCAACACTGTACCTTTAAAGTGCCAACTTTTAATAAATGGCTGCTGTAAAATCATGGGTTTGAACTCAACTCTGGCTGAAAATTAGCAATTAAAAACAGCACTAGCCTAGCGAGATTTAAACAAAAACAGTATACATACATCCCTTTGGGTGCTAGTTTTCAATAATGATTGAGGTCTAGAAACCAATAATTTTATCAGTGTTTGCATTTTATGTGGCATTTACAAATGCATAACATTATTTCATACTTGATATAACTTTAAAAATATGAAAATAAAATAGGCCAAGCAACTTATAAATAAGATGTAATAATTAATATGTGCTTCTTTATCATTAATTTGCTGTGTTTGTTCAATGTATTATTTATTTATTTGATTAGCAGTTTATAAATTTGTTAGACAAATAGAATGTATATCAAACTTTTATTTTATTGACTGTAATATTAGTTTCAACATTAAAATAAAAGTTGTGGTGTTTCATAGTAGCTTAATAGCTATTGTGCAACTGTGCCTATAAATGGGTTTGTTTTCTGCATAAGGTACATTTTGAATTCTATTTAATCAAGTCAGCAGTGCCAAATAATATTAAAACTGCTTCTGTGTTCCTCTGTCAGATGTTCTTGGTCTTGAAGGGCAACAACTTGACCTATATTTTGTGTGTTTATGAGGCCAGAATCAAACTAAGATGGATACTGCTCAAAAGCACTATTGACTCATGACACTGAAGATTGTCAATCTGCCTGTGTGTGAAGAAACAAAGATAGCATGCATATGTTCTATGTACTGATTGAAACCAGATTGAGGCTTCCAGCCTCGATTTATTTCTGAAGACCCAGCAGTAGAGACTAAACACTCTAGGCCTGAGATGGGATAATTTGGCAATGTTTAGCAGCACACAATTGGACACTGAATATTCCTGCTAAATGGAGAATAGGCAGAGCATAGCTCTAGCTGATTAGCAGCAATATTCAGACCACTAACTAGCTAGGTAAGTACATAAAGTTAGGACACAAAAAACATGTCCTAAATTTATGTGCCAAGTTCTAACAGGCACTGGTCTAAATATCAGCCAGTGTCCAGTTAAAATTAAAAAGGGTCTAGTGGGCCCCTCTCATGATCTCCCTAACTACTCCAAATAAAATATAACGTTTCTCCCCCTCCCACCATATCTGTAGGTCTACCTGGAGAAGTCCTTGGTGGTCTATGGGGAAGTCAGGCCTGAGTAATGCCCACTTGCTCCTTCCTGGCACCATCCTGCAGTCTAAAATGGCTGCTGTAACCTCTAGGGCAGCCTCACAATACAAGTACCATGTCTACTTCAGGAATCTCAGTACTTGAAGTACCGAGAGGTTTTCACTAGAGGTTGCAGCAGCTATTTTGGACTGCCAATTTCCCCCAGACCACCAGGGACTCCTCCAGATAGGCCTATTGGGGTCTACAGTAATGAGTGGGGCCTAGGGCAGCCCTCTATTTCCTTGAGGTGGGAGATGGATTAGGATGGGATGGGATCCTGACCCAGGATTTTTTTAAATTATCATTTTTGCAGGTTCCAGTTGATATTCACCCTGGACCTACATAAGCATGTTATGCAGGCCCTGGGTGAATATTGACTAGGACCTGCATAAGCTCCAGCAGTCAATCTCACTTAAATTAGCATTGGATATTCAATGCTAGTGCCTGGACTGAGTATAGTGATTTGAGTTTATTAAAAAACACACACACACACACTTCCAGCTGAATATTGACCCATACATTCCTCAGCTCAGCTCTCTCATACTGCTTCAAAACACTGCATGCTGGGCTCCTATAAGACAGTGCCTGTCTGATTGGCCTGCCCAAATCAGTGAGCTTTGATACAACCAATCACAAAGACTGCTTCTAACTCTGGCGAAGATTGTACATAACACTGATAACTAAAAACTGCTAATTGCTTTGCATGAAATAAAGATTGAGAAATTTGCCTTGTGAACTTTTGCATTTTGCCTTGCTGTTTTTGGCACTTTACCATTTGTGCCATTTCACAAGCCTTTACTCAAGACATTAATGGACATATCTCTGAACTGCCATCTCAGGTAACAACCCTGAGACTTCCATCTTGCTTATCTACACTTTCTTTTGGTGGCCCTATTCTAGGGTTCAATGTACTCCTTATCATCTGGGAAAACTGGAGGCTTAAGATGGCATTGGAAGAATAAATACTGCCTTACAAGGAGCAGCTGCCACTTCATGGGTCAAGACTTGAAGATGGTTGTGTCTGTCACCAAAGATGGCATTGAGGTTAGTTAGAAATAGTGTCCGATTAACATTAATATTTTGGTCTTAGTTTATATAATACAGAATTTATTAGTTGTGAGAAGATAAAGCTTTATAATTGAACTAAGTTGTTTGGTTCAGATGTCAGTTGGGAAGAAATGAAGAGATTTGCTTAAATATAACAGCATCATTTTTATGTCCTAGGTCCAATTTTGTTCAATATCTTTGAGCAATATTATCAAAGGGTTAAAATGAAAAGTTTGCCCTTTTTTGGATGACATAAAGATTTGCAACATATTGCGTTGCCTTTAAAAATTAGAACCATGAGATAAACTTTGGCAAATACGTTTAATATAAAGAAATGCTGAATGATGCAATTTAGAGTAGAAATCCAAAGGAGCTGCATACGATAGGAGAGAAATTGATGTGCAAGGTACCTTAGGGTAATAGTGTCTGAGGATCTCAAGGTAGCAAAACAATGTGACAAGGTGGTGGTCAAAGCCAGAAGAATCCTAGACTGCATAGAAAAAGGCATAACTAGCTGAAGAGAATAGATGGCAATGCCCCTATATAAATTATTAGTGAGTCCATATCTTGTTAAAAAATATAAAAAGACTTGAAGCAGTTCAGGGGGAAGGTGACCAAAATGATATAGGGTCTGCAAGAGAAGACATATGAGGAGAAACTTGAATATCTGATTATGTATACCCTAGAAGAGAGGAGAGACAGGAGAGTTATAATACAGATGTTTAAATTCTTGAAAGGTATTAATGAGCAAATAAATCAAATTCAAAGATGAGTAATCAGAAAACTTAGTGGACATGAATTGAAGCTGCATAAAGGTAAACTTAAAAGCAATATTAGGGAATATTTTCCATAGAAAGAGTAGGATTGCTTGGAATGTGATGAGGATGAAAACAGTTATAAAATTAAAAAATACTGGGATAAACACAGAAAATCCCTATTAGCAAGAGCAACAGAGAAAATGATGGCAGATAAAGACCATTGGGCTCATTTTCGAAAGAGATGGATGTCCAAAAAGTGACATAAATTGGTTTGGGGGGCTCAGCACACAAGGTAAGGGATCAATGGTGAGAGGTGTACCTGGGAGCATTGCAGTGTCCCCTAGGGTGCCCGATTGCTGTCCTGGGATGTCAGGGGGACCAGTCTACTAAAAATGCTGGCTCCTCCTATGTTCCAATGGCTTGACTTCGGACATTTTACATTTGGACCTTTTTATTTTTAAATGGACGAAAACCAAAGACATCCAAATCGCAAAACATTCAAATCACAGGACGTCCATGGCATTTTCAAACACAAAATATGGACGTCCATCTTTTTTGAAAATGACCTTCTTCCCAGTTCGGAATTTGGATGTCTTTGTAAAACGTCCAAATTCTGACTTTAACGTTTCTTTTGAAAATGCCCCTCCATATGGCGTATGTGGAGGGGCATTTCAAAAGGGACATCCATGTTTCAATTTGGACGTCCTTGCAAAATGTCCCAATCCAGGGGCGGGGAAACCCGTATTTTCAAAACAAGATGGACGTCCATCTTTCGTTTCAAAAATACCATCAGGGAGGTCCAAATCCTTAAATTTGGTCATCCTTAGAGATGGACGTCCCTAGACATGGTCGTCTCTGATTTTCAGCGATTTTCAAAACCAAGGATGTCCATCTCAGAAACAACCAAATGCAAGCCTTCCCTATGCCTCTGACATGCCCCCTTGAACTTTGGCCGTCCCTGCAATGGAGTGCAGTTAGGGACGTCAAAAATTGGGTTTCGATTGTACTGATTTGGATGACCCTGGGAGAAGGACATCCATCTTCCAATTTATGTCGAAAGGTGGGCGTCCTTCTCTTTCGGAAATGAGCCCACTAGTCTGCCCATCTAAGCCATCTACTATACCTTCCTTTCCTTTAGAGATCCTATGTGCTTAATCCATGCTTTCTTGAAGTAAAATGCATTCTTGGTCTCCACCATCTCCACTGAAATGCTGTTCTACCACCATTTCTGTAAATAAGCATTTCCTTAGATTACGTTTGAGTCTATTCTCTTCATCCTATGCCCCTCATTCCAGAGCTTCCTTTCAGTTGAAAGAGACTTGTCTTAGCTGTCACATCTTTTTCCTGCTAGCTATTCCTCTATATACCCAAGCATCCTCTGGCTTTTGCTATTGCATTTTCAACCTGTTTGGTCACCTTAAGATCATCTGATATGATCATTCCCAAGTCCCATTCTTTTTTCGTGCACAGAAATTCTTCACCCCTATATTGTACTGCTCTCTTGGTTTTATTGCAGACCAAATACAAGGCCCTACATTTAGTTTAGCACTAACGCTTAGCTGCCAAATTCTAAACCATTTCCTCAAGCTTTGCTTGGTTTTCCACACCATCAAGTGTGGCTACCCTATAGAAGATTTTGGTATCACCTGCAAAGAGGCAAACCATATCAGACTGCTATTCCACAAAATAGTTTAAATAATGTTTGAAATTATTAGACCCAACCTGGAGTGTTTTCATAAGATTATTGACCTCATTGTGGGAATTGGTGACATGCCTTGTGTAGTAAGGTAAGACTTTAATGTTGTACACATTCTATAATTAGACAATCACATATGACATATATAGTAAGAAAACTAAAATCTGGGAAGAATTGCATTTCTTAAGAAAGAGCAAAGTTAGTTAATTCATGGAGATTGAAGTATGCATTCTACTCACACTCCCCCTATTCTCATACTGATTACTATCTGATAAGTGGATCACTATTGGAAGACGTTCTATGAGAAGATATTGGAACCATAGTAGGGCTTGATCATGCACCAGTCTAGCTTCAATTGAGAGATACTGGGAAATCTCTTCAAAGACAGAAGTGGCTTTTTAATGACAGCCTTATAGTGCAGCAAACACTAAAACTTATAATTTACTGTGGATTTCCAACCAATGTAACTTATCTAATAAAGATACATAGTATTTGAAATAGATCAGATGGTCTCAGTGGTGTGGCTTCCCAGTGTGACCACTTTACACAGGAAGATTTATGATACCCTCAGTGCAACTTGCAGGTATAAAACTTTTACACTGGAAGAATTACAGCACCCACCTTGTCATTGAACAATTGATGAAAAGTACTTGCTATTTGCAATAAACATTCAAGAATGTCTTAAAAATTACTCAGTTACTCATTTCATGTAAAGGAAATTGTACTCTTCTGAAAACTATTTGCTGCAAAATATGTCAGGTCGAGGACTGAAGATCCAAAATATTTCCATAAAGCTGTATCAAGGATACATCTCCTAAGAATATCAAAAGAAAAAATAATTAATTAGTATTACCCTTCAGATATAAACATTGAATTAATCATTAATAATGAAACAATCTAACCTGAAGCTTAGACGCCAGCTGCCTGGTAAATAAGGTTCCAACCCAGTCAAGATGGTGGTGGCATTTCTTAGACACCCTTTAATAATAACTACCTGAATATCCGACTCTGTGGGTGCTGTGGGTGCTTGAGCACCCCCAATATTGAGAAAATTCCTTTTATGTGTCCAGGGAGGGGTTATTTCCATTGGGCTTAGCACCCCAATAATTTTGAAAAGTTGGCTCCTATGATTACTACAAACTGCTCCCACAGAAGTAACCTCTAAATGAGTCACCCACTCAACTTCCTGGTTTAAACCCATAGGAGCTACTGAACATAGCTGTAAGATCCATTTTTGTTCTTTAAAATTCAGAATCTTCTAGAAGTTGTGAGGATATCATCCTGCAGGTGCTAATGGTGTCGCTATGAAAGTGGAATTCAATGAACTAGATCTCTGGAGGTGCCATTATCTGTTCGACTTTGCACACCCTACTCCTAACATGGAATTCCACATCATACTTAAATGCATAGGTCCACTAAATATTTGCAAAACTGTAAATGAATAAAGTAGCTCTTTAAAGTTAAGCATTGTCTGTTCTGCAAAATATTGACTTCTCTTTTATATTCTTCCCCCTCAGATATGGGATTCTTGTCCATTGAACGCAGTTTGCTTTCTGCAGAACATTTATCCCACTAGATATCTTTAAACAGACTGTGCCATCCCATCACCACTTCATTCTACTCTGTCTCAGTTTATCTTTGGCTATTGCCTTTCCACAAGGTCTCTGAGATACCTGTTATGTCTACTTTTTTACTTAAGGGGTTTTTACTAAAGTGCGGTAGCATTTTTAGCGTAGAGTAGAAATCAGCTGGTGGTAAATGTCAAAACACCCATTATATTCCTATGGGCTTCTCAGCTTTTACCACCAGCTTATTTCTACCATGAGCTAAAAAAACTGCTGTGGTTTAGTAAAAGATCCCCTTAGTACTGTACACTAATTAGAAGGTATTTCTCTTGGACCTTGAACTATAAACATATATGTATAGCCATACAGGACTTCATTTTTGGGGGGGGGAGGGGCAGCCTGTAATGCAGTTCTACCGACTCCAGAACAGCAGGAGTGTTTTGCTCCTTTCTAGGCAGCCTGCAAGGAAGAGGCGTGGAGGGGGTGAGCCTGGACCACAGCAGAGCACAGTTGCTCTAGTTCCAAATCCAGCCTCTCTTCACCTGTTGCTACTGCCCCTGACTTTATAATAAAGTTTAATAAGTGTTGTGATCAAAGTTTTCTCAGCAGTTTGCAGTGGAATGTGCAGCTGCCATATGTATGCCAAAACTGAATACAAAGCACAGGCAAGTGGGCAGAAACCAACTGAACAATGTTATTGGCTGGACACCCTCCGGTGGTTTATAGCATTTAGAACGGTGTGCTTATTTCATTGAGGTGCTGAACAATATTTTGTAACTCAATTATTTTTCAAGCAAAGGAGCCATGCTCTGGAAATGCTGTGCTTTCAACCGTAGAGAACTATAAACGGAATATATGTACTCTTAAAAAACTGTAATCAGAAGAACTCATCAACTCTACTCCTAAGCTACTGAAAGCCAGTGTAGAGTCTCAGGCTCCTGAGAATTCTTAAATAAAACACCCTGTAAATACGCTTTTAAAAAGTAAAATATTAACCATTTTCCAAAACCTACCTTAAAATTAGAAGAATAAAAGAAAGAGCACATTGTAATATCTGATGGAAAAAGGTAATTTTGCTTACACTGAGATATCTTTTTGTTCCTTTTTTGTTTTGATCTTGAGAAGTGTATTTTCCTTTGTGCAAGCTAATTAGCGTTAGGATTGGCACACGTAAGTCTGTTTTTGCTAATTTGTACCTCCTTAGACTTAATTGTTACTGTAACAGAGGGTGCCAGAGTGCTCAGATTATTGACTGATGCAGTCAGAACTGTTAATCTAATTGTGAAAATGTCTTACCATACTGAGTTGCACATCTATCAGCAATGTGTTTGAAGGAAAATGAAAGATTGGAAGTGTTAAATGATGCCATACTCAACCATATTAATTTATGATACATTACAAGGCAGCATACATTTTTCCCCAAGTAAAATTTATATAAATTAATTTATGTTAATTAAAGATATACAGGCCAATTTTGAAAGTGACTTGTTCAGTCAGTATCCCCCACCTTTCTCCATCATGTAAAGTTCTCAGGCTGTTACAGCATATTCACACTTCTCCCATTCCTACCCCTTCTGAACAATCTCCATTCCCTAGGACATTCATTGTTTCCAGAAACTTAAACCAGTTCAGTTCCTAGGGGGGTATTTTATTAAGGCGCGCTCATGTTTTTAGCATGCGCTAAAAATAGGCGCACCCTAAACATTAGAGATGCCCATAAATTCCTATGGGCATCTCTAACGTTTAGAGTGCACCTATTTTCAGCGAAAACATGAGCGCATCCTAGTAAAAGACCCCCTAGGTTCTGTGATTAGAGCAGCCTTACCATTGCCTGGATCCTACCACAGTCTTCGCACTGAAGTGCTTGTGTTGTTGCATGATTCACTTAGCTGCAATATTTCTTGACTGGAGCACTTTGGTCTTTCTTGTACGTTGGAGCTCAGAATCAGCAGTGATGATTTTTGCACAGCATCAACGATTCCTTCACCCAGCTAGGCTGCAGAGCTCACCTGCCTCAAAAGAAACAAAACCCTGTCTCACCTATTATAACTGTGGCCCTTAGCTATATGCAAAAAAAAAATAATAATTTTTTATAGCTCTAAACGTCCAGGACCTATCCTGTTGACACTTTTCCCTATCACTAATGAAGAGTCGTATGTGTTATTTTCCTGGCTTCCTCTGGAACCCGCACAAACTTTAAACTCCACTTTCACTAAACCAACATTAGTGGCATACCTATACTTGGACTCCAGACACAAACCAACATTATTGGCATACCTATACTTGGACTCCAGACACCCTGTACCAATCACTTCTCTCAGCACATAATAACATACATACTATTAAATGAAAAACAAAATACTTTTATATAGACTGTATCTCTGTTTTCCCATACAGAACTGATATTCTCATCCACTTCTGTCAAATACCATGCAAAGGTACTCTCCCACCAGTAATGTCGTGTCACACCATACCATTTAAGACCAATTTCTTTCCTCACAGTCAGCAATTCAAGGCCTCATACACACTGAAGAATCAAACAACCTTCAGCATATCTGCTTCTTTCAACTTCTAGGGCTCTTCTGAATCACTCACAGATAACATTGCTATGGAAACCCTGGCTAGGCTGCACCATCTGAGCAACATTAACTAATCAGATAGCTTTTAGAGCTAAAAAGGGTTTTTTTTTTTCCCTGTTCCTCGTGGAACCCTGTTTTAAACTTTCAATCTCCATTTTGGTTTTAAAGCTCCCCATAGGAAATAATGAGAAATGGCATTGTTACAAAATGTTATAACTAAAGTCAAACAAGTTCAGGTTTACTGTACCATCCAAGAACATCTTTAATTACCAACCTACGCTTTTAGGGGTCATTTTATTAAGCTGTGGACCCTTTTTCCTGCAGGCAGTAAAACCTGAAAACAAAATGGCCATGAGGTGAGGTAACTCTCACTGCATGGCCATGCGGCAGGGAGCCCTAACTGCCACCCACTGAGGTGGTGATAAGGGCTCTGGCACTAACCCGGCAGTAACTGGGTAGCACATAGCGATGCCCGATTACCGCCAGGTTACCGCAGCACTAACAATTTCCGAAGGTTTTCTTTTTCCCCCAGAAATGACGCATGCTAAGGGCAGGACTAGTATCAGCAGCCACATTGGACTAGCAGTAGTTCTGAAAGAGTGAGCAGTAAGCCCATGTTTGTCTTACTGCCACTCTGTATAAGGGCCCCTCAGTTTTTAGAAGGACCCTTTATTTAAGGATGTCTCCCACATTTTCTTAATAAAATTAATTTAATTTTTTACAAATTCTACTGAAACCACTCAAGAAAATGAACAATAATTCCCCTACATGTCTTCCTACAGACCAATCATAGACCCTATAATCACCCCAAACTCCAACCTCAGGTTTTCTTCACTTAAAATATTTTTTAAACACCCCACTAATTCACCTAAAGAGGTTTTCAGGAACTCATAACTACAAATAAAATTCAAACAGATTAACCCCTTATGTGCCAGCACACACAGACACAAAAAAATACATTTCAAAAAACAAACAAACCTTTATTCCAACCACCATACCCCTTACCTGGTCCCCAGAAGGGTCCTCACTTGACTTCCACCTCCAATCCAGGTTGTCCCTCCATTTCATAAGCTGCTACTATGTTACCCTGGAGGAAAGATGAAACAGGGGTGATATGATACAGACGTTCAAATATTTGAAATGTATTAATCCGCAAACAAACCTTTTCCGGAGATGGGAAGGCGGCAGAACTAGAGGGCATGAAATGAGATTGAAGGGGGGCAGACTAAAAAAAAAATGTCAAGAAGTATTTTTTCACGGAGAGAGTAGTGGATGCTTGGAATGCCCTCCCGCGGGAGGTGGTGGAGAGGAAAACGGTAACGGAATTCAAACATGCGTGGGATAAACATAAAGGAATCCCGTTCAGAAGAAATGGATCCTCAGGAGCTTAGCCGAGATTGGGTGGCAGAGCTGGTGGTGGGAGGCGGGGCTGGTGGTTGGAGGTGGGGATAGAGCTGGGCAGACTTATACGGTCTGTGCCAGAGCCGGTGGTGGAAGGCGGGGATAGTGCTGGGCAGACTTATACGGTCTGTGCCAGAGCCGGTGGTGGGAGGCGGGGCTGATGGTTGGGAGGCGGGGATAGTGCTGGGCAGACTTGTACAGTCTATGCCCTGAAAATGACAGTTACAAATCAAGGTAAGATATACACAAAAAGTAGCACATATGAGTTTGTCTTGTTGGGCAGACTGGATGGACCGTGCAGGTCTTTTTCTTCCGTCATCTACTATGTTACTATGCTAGCTGTTCTTTTTATTGTCTTCATCAGCTCTGCTCAATGTGTCTTTATTTTTCTGCTTCTGATTTTTTGCACATACCCCTGAATTCTATATATGGCGCTTTAAGCTGTGCATGCAAATTTGGATGTACATCCAACTTGCACACGTGACTAAATTGATTAATGAGTGAAACTGTGCTGAAAATTGGGTAATAACACTCTTTAATTTGATGATTTGGCCAACTATGTTTTACAAGTTCACCGGGATTTCTTTGAGTTCCTCCTCATTTTCACCCTAAGAAAGTATTTCTGCTACAGGTAGATCTCTTTCTCCTTCTTGATCTAATGGCCCCATGCATTTCCTTGAAGGCTTTCTGCTTCTGATGTTCCTGAAAAAAGTTATTACTGTGAGATTTTGCCTCTGTGGCATTTCTTTTCATGTTCTTTTTTTAGCCTTCTTTATCTATGCTTTGTATCTAACTTGCCAGTGGTTATGTTGCTTCTTATTGTCTTCATCCAGGTCGCTTTTCCATTTTTGAAGGATGTTCTTTTGGCTCTAATAGCCTCTTTCAGTTCACTTTCTAACCATGCTGGCTGTCATTTACTCTTCTTTCTCTCTATGTATATATGTAGATTGCATCTGGTCTGGGCTTCCATGATAGTATTTTTAAACAACATCCATGCCTGATTAACTACCCCCTCCCCCCCCCCCCCCCCCCCGTTTACTAAGCTGCGCTAGTGGCTGCCACACAGCAATGCCTTGTATAGCTCCAGTTCTGTTCCAAAATAGCACTGAGGACCCTGTTTACTAAACCACACTTTAGGTGCGCTAACCTTTTAGCTCATGCTAAAAAGTAGCATGCGCTAATGCTAGAGACACCCATAGATTCCTATGGGTGCCTCTAGCCTTAGTGCATGCTAATAAGTTAGAGTATCTACAGTACGGCTTAGTAAACAGGGCCCATATTTTATATTCTTATTGTCCCCAGCCTTCTGAAATCTTTTCTGCCCATCCTTCTTCCTCTTTAATTTAGTTTCCAATTAGGTCTTATTCTTTTCTTCGTTTATTTCAGAGCTTTCTCCTGTTCTTCAATTCCTTCATGAGCTGCTCAGATTTTAATGGAAAATCATCACTGTTCTTCCTGACAAATTTTCTTGTTTTTTATAAGATACTAGTAAAAAAGGCCCGTTTCTGACACAAATAAAATGGGCGCTAGCAAGGTTTTCCTCAGAGTGTATATGTTTGAGTGTATGTGAGAGAGAGAGAGTGACTGTGTGAGTGTGTGTGTGTGAGAGAGAGTGTGAGTCTGGGTGTGAGTGTGTGCAAGTGTGTATGTGAGACACAGTGTGAGAGAGAGAGAGAGTGTGTTTCACACAGAGAACAGTGTGTGCGAGAGAAAGAGTGTGTGTACGAGACACAGACTTTCTGTGAGACTGAGTGTGTGAGACCAAGAGAGTGTGTGAGTGACTGTGTGACACATAGAGAGTGAATGTGATACAGTATGAGACATAAGAGTGTGTGAGAGACAGTGTGTGAGAGTGAGAGAGAGAAAGACATTGACTGTGAGAGAGAGAGAGTGTGTGTGAGAGAGAGAGAGAGAGTGTGTGTGTGTGTGACAGAGATACCCCCCCCCCCATCTCTGGTGTCAGGCCCCCCTCCCTCCCACCCTCCCTCCCTCTCTCTGGTGTCAGCCCCCCCCCCTCTCTGGTGTATGAGCTGTTACTGTGCAGGACGCTGAGCTCTGGCTATGCTTCAAGGAACTGACCAATCCTATTTAATAGAATGCACCTCCAACATTCTGAAGCCGAGAAACCTCGTGTGGTTGGTCACTTCTGCTTGTGATGAACCCGGAAGTGCGTGATGTCAATTCAGGAGATGGATACAGAGAGCAGGAATGCCTCAGCCATGCAGTCAGCTTCAGAATGTTGGAGGTGCGTTTTATTATATAGGAGATGCTGAAATGTACACTTTGAATAATGTCTGATGTAGTTTATTTTTATCTGCCATTGATTTTGTACACCCACGTATAAACATGGGAATTATTTAATGTTGGAAGGCAGGAAACATCTAGGGTTAGATTCAGTAAATGGTGCCCAATGCTAGGATGGTGTACACTAAGTACAAATTCTATGAAGGCAGTTCTATGTGGACACACACAAGGATTGACTCGGGCTGCACATACTGCAGCGGGACATGTTTATCTACTCCTACCCTAGCTGAGATGATATTTAACCATCTCTCTGACCTCATGTGCCACTTTCTTCAAATCACTCACCTTACTTTCTAATTCTTCCTACTTTCTTACTCATCTATATGTTACAACTTTGTCTTACCCTTCACTACCAATTATAATATTCTATTATGTATCGTGTAGTCATTGCAAGTAGTATAGCATGCTATACTTTGTATTGTTACTTGAATATTTTTACTGCTGTAATTGCCTATTGCTCATGTTTGATCTATTCTTACTGTACACCGCCTTGAGTGAATTCCTTCAAAAAGGCGGTAAATAAATCCTAATAAATAAATAACCACCTTTATGAAGAGATTCACCCAAAGAGGTGTATAGTAGGTACAGTTTACCATAAAACATAAAGGTTACAATTTGCTATGTTACTGTATAAATGTATATGCAGATAAAGATCTATTCATATGTCCATATTTATTTAAGGTGGCTGTTCCCTGGACAAAGGTTTGGTTTTACTTGTGTACCTGATGAAATGCAAAAGTATACATCTATATCTGGCACACATCCACATATATATTCACTCCTGATCTGAAGCAGGTACAAATACAGGCATTTCATTATATTTATGCCCATCGTTGCATGTATAAGCAGAAATATTATTTTATTTTAATTTTGTGAGAAGGTATGAGGCTGTCCTATACGGTATTGGCCACTAGAGGGCGCTAGAAGAAGGTGGAGGTCATTAGGACCGGGGAGAGCCCTGGGAGGTCCACAGGTACAGGTGGTTATGGGCTGGATCCTGGGTAGCTAATTAACCACTTTATACCCCACCTGAGTTGTGAAAGGAAGGGAAGTGAGCTAGCAGCAGAGAAGAGAGAGCCCCTGAAAGATACTGGCTAACCTTATGGACTTGGGGGTGGATTAGGTGTCCAATGGAGATCTGCAGGCTGAAAGTCCTGGGGTAAGAAGTCCCTAAAGCATTAGAGTTTGACTGTGTGTCTAGAACTGTGTGTTCAAAGAGGGACTGTGTGTCCGAAGTACTAAGAGAAGCAGGCTGCAAAGCCTGGGGTTGAGAGTCCCCAAAGTATTGGTGTAGTACTGAGCCCATGTATCTGTGTGGGGAGGCTCAATGTGAAGACCTATGAAAGTATAAAGTGTTAGGCTAGAAGAAGTGTGCCCAGGGGCTGGAATAAAGAGTTGCTTGAGATATATGCAGTTGGTGAGACCTGCTTAATTTGCGGAGTCGAAACCAGGTCACCCTGAGTGAGAAGGGGTAGCACACTAATCTGCATATGATTTGCATATTAAGAACCAGGTCACCCTGAGTGAGAAGGGGGATATCACAATTTATGAGAGAAATCATATGTGTAGTTTCCCTTTATAGCACCCTTTATGGCCATAATCATTTCAATTTTTCAGGATTCCCACTCTGAATATATATGAAATATATTTGCACAAACTGCCTCCATTATATGCAAATAGATCTTAAGCATATTTATTGTTGAAATCTTGAAAGGAGTGTGGCCCTCGAGGACTGCTTTATAGAACTGTGAGTTTTCTACATATACCTTCTTCATCCACTTATGCTGCTGGTTATATAACTAATATCTACCCTGTATTTCTATACAGTAGTTGATATATCCACTACTGCTATAGCAATTATAAGAACTTGTTGCAATAGTATCAATTCCCTGCATTGCTATTACATCAGTTCTAAAATCAAAGAACTGATAGATGGTCTTTTAATGAAAGCACATTATATAGAGTCAAATCAGATGGATATAACCTTGAATTAAGTCAAATTTATCAGAATTTCATATTACAGCAAGTAGTAAAACATGTCAAATTTTATATTTTGGACCAGAAGCAGTAATTATAAGGGTAAATTTAGCTGACCAGAGTAAAAGCTGTTCAAAATTTGCACTGAAAATAATTTGGTACAGTATTTTAAAGAGAAAAACCTCCAAGGCAAACATGAAGTAAGTTTCACCCTGGGGCAGAACCTTGATAAATGTTTCCTGTCATATAGAAAAGTTACATTTTCCACACAAGCTTTAATTTAGGAAAGGGATCATGTAAAGGCCTTTGGGTAAATAACTAACATTCTATGCTTAATAACATGAATCCTAGTTCTACAGTTCAATGTTTTCATGCATTGGGGATTAACACAATACTGTCTTCCCAAAACAGGGATTTTTTTGCTAGGGAAATATGACCATGTAGAAGTAAGTAGTCACCGAGTGAGAAAAAACAGAGTCATACAATGGATCTAACTGAAAACCGCTAATGTTTATTTCATTTTCCTACAAAGATGACAGGAAGCACATTTACTGTTACAAAATCTTTCATGAACGTTCCCGAGCCCTTAATCAAATGAGAAAGAACTTGAAGGTCATTCCAAGCTTCTTTTCAAATCTCGAGTGCATTCAGAGGTTCACATGGGGGCTTCATCTATTCAGTGAAACACAAAAGTACCTATATACTAGCTTTCTTGCAACCTTGAGCTGTTGTCGGGGCTCTGGCCACCAACACTGAACAATATGGGTACAAAAAATGAAGAAGCTTTTTAGTTTTTATAGCCTATTGATTTTTTTATTTTCTGATGTATTAGAGCAATTTTTCAAATGTATCCACCTTGCCTTGATATCTTCAGTATGAACTGAAGAGCTCACATTTATTAGTGTGTATGGCACGAAATATACATCATTTTTATGACAGAGATATAAATGGTTTTGGTATTAAAAAAATAAATAAATACGTTTTTCAAGTAAAATGCAAAGCTTAGTTAAAATGTTACCTAAGAGAAGATCAGAAAGAAAATAATTCTGCAGCTAAAAACAATGGTATTTATTTTTCCAGTATAGGCATTGCATTATGTTTCTGCCCATCATTGCATGTATAAGCAGACATGTTATTTTATTTTAATTTATAGCAGGGGTCCCGCACCTTTGATGGCCATAATCAGTTCAGGATTCCCACACTGACTATATATGAAATCTGTTTGCACTCACTGCTCCATTGCATACAAATAGATCTTATGCATATTTATTGTGGAAACCCTGAAAGGAATATGGTCCTTGAGGACTGAATTTGGGGACCCCCTGCTTTATAGAACTGTGGGTTTTCTACCTATACCTTCTTCATCCACTTATGCTACTGGTTATAAAACTAATATCCACCCTGTATTTCTGTACTGTTGTTGATTTATCCACTACTGCTATAGCAATTATAAGAATTATAAGTGTAATTATTTTTCATGTGGGTTTCATCCCTTTTCACATAGACAATCTGGGTTCATTCACAAATTTTTGGAGGCCATAGAAGGCAAATAAACAAAAAAATACAGGAAATGTGAACAGGATTCCTTTATGTTTGTCCCACGCGTGTTTGAATTCTGTTACCGTTTTCATTTCCACCATTTCCGCAGGAGGTGGTGAAAATGAAAACGGTAACAGAATTCAAACACACGTGGGACAAACATAAAGGAATCCTGTTCAGAAGGAATGGATCCTAAGGAGCTTAGCCGAGATTGGGTGCCAGAGCCGGTGGTGGGAGGCGGGGATAGTGCTGGGCAGACTTACACGGTCTGTGCCCTGAAAAGGACAGGTACAAATCAAGGTAAGGTATACACAAAAAGTAGCACATATGAGTTTATCTTGTTGGGCAGACTGGATGGACCATGCAGGTCTTTTTCTGCCGTCATCTACTATGTTACCATGTAATAGATACTATTGAGAGTTATATATCAATGCAACTAAAAATGGATCAGGACCCCCTCCTCCACCCCCCCCCCCAAAAAAAACCCCCAATATCTATGTTTATATACTGCAAACAGCAATATAAGTAATCTCATTATTCTGCTTGATGAAGTGTAGCTCTTAAATTTAGTCAGAAATAGTTGTATTCAGTGGCCCTTTTACATCACCATGGTAGAGCTACCATGCCACTGTCACACGCCAATCCAGCACTACCTCTGGCCTACTGCAGGAGCTGGTGGTAGTGCCCACCCCCAGCATGCACTGTTTCCGGTGTGACATAAATTTTTTTTACCCAGCAGAAATCGGGCAGCACTATGCACTACCCAGTTACCACCAGGTAAGAGCAGGAGCCCTTACCACCTCCTAAATAGATGGTGGTAAGGGCTACCCCCGGAAATGTTTGCATGGCAAGTGTGCACTTAGAGCACAGCCATTTCCTTTTTTTTTTTTGTCTTTTAACCGCTGCGGTAAAGGGGGCTTCAGCATGTGGCAAATCCACATGCTGATGCTACCACAAGGCCACTTTTAGCTTATCTTGATAAAAGGGGCCCTTAGTGCAATAAGATTTTATCACCTACAACTTTTCTGTTGACCTCTTGTCTTCACATAAAAATAGGAAATCTTACTGGAAAAAATTATCTTTCACTTGATATAACAATAACATTTGACAAATGTTCTGCTATTTTTAAGCATTGACTACATTTTTACAAATAAAGGGTGCTTTTACTAAACAGTATTAAGCATTAATGCATGGGGTCCTTTTATGAAGTTGTGGCAAAAGGGGGTCTGTGCTGGCATTGGCACGTATTTTTGACATGCGCCGAGGTCCCCTTTTACCACAGCAGGTAAGATGCAGTTTCTTTTTTTTTTTTTTTAAGAAATGGATGTGCAGCAAGTGAAGCACTTTCCGTGCACCTATTTTGGGTGGGAGCACTTACTGCCACCCATTGAGGTGGCGATAAGGGCTCCTGCGCTACCCTGGAAATGAGCATTACTGCAGGGTACACACTGACACTAAAAAAATAATACTTTTATAGCGCCGCAAATGGCACATGCTGGGGGTGGGAACTACCACCAGGCTGCTGCAGTAGCCCAGCAGTACTTTCCTTTTAGCGAACGGTAGGCAACGTTGGACTTATTGCCACTTTGTTAAAGGGCCCCTAGTTTTGCTATTTGTGCACGCTAACCATGTGGTATTTATTTTCTGGGAAGGGGTGTGTCAGGGTAGAGAATGGGCATGGAAGTGCTGTTCAGCTACTGTACTGACAGTGCAACCTAAATGAATAATATGGACTTAGGGGCCCTTTTATGAAGCAGCGGTAAGCCCAATACGGGCTTACTGCTCACTAAAAGGGAAGCACTGCTGGGCTATTGCAGCAGCCCGGCAGTAGTTCCCTCCTCCAGCGTGCGCCATTTCCGGCATTGCAAAAATATTTCAACTTTTGTAGCACTGGTGTGTATCTGGCGGTAATCAGGTAGTGCTGCCCAGTTACCTCAGTGGGTGGCAGTAAGTGCTTCCCCTGAAATGGTCGCGGGGCAACTGCTTCACTTGCTGTCAGCCATTTTTTGAAAAAAAAAAAAAAAAAAAAAAACAAAGACCTGCCTTTTATCTGCTGCATTAAAAAGCATGGACCCCCGTAGATTTGGCCCTGGAACCTCCTGCCGATGATCCTCTCCACCACCCCTCCCGTCGCCAACCCGCCGTCGCCATCACCTATCTTTGCTGACGGGGAACCCCAACCCCCGCCAGCTGAGGTCCTTCCATTGCAAAGCTGGTGGGGGACCCCAACCCCCGCCAGCCGAGGTCCTCTCTTCTTCCTTTGCAAAGCTGGTGGGGGACCCCAACCCCCGCCAGCCGAGGTCCTCTCTTCTGTTGCAGCAAAGCTTCCTGTTCTGAGTCTGACATCCTGCACGTACAACGTGCAGGATGTCAGACTCAGAATTTGAAACTGAAGGCAGCTTTGCTGCAATGGAAGAGAGGACTTTGGCTGGTGGGGGTTGGGGTCCCCCACCAGCTTTGCAACGGAAGTACCTCGGCTGGTGGGGGTTGGGGTACCTCGCCAGCAAAGGTAGGTGATGGTGGCAGGGGAGGGTTGGCGGCAGGAGGGGGTGGAGAGGGTTGTCGGCAGGGGGGGGGGGGGAAAAGTTGGCGCGGGGGGGGGGGCTAAAATGTGCCCCCTCACTCTGGCTCTGGCCCTCCCTCCCGCCGAAGTCCAGACACGCCTCTGGTAAAAAGGGTCCTTGGCGTATGTCAAAAACACATGCTGACACTAGCACAGGCCCCATTTGCCACAGCTTGGTAAAAGGACCCCTTAATGCAGAAGCCCCTAGTGCCTTATGCATTATTATTGTTCTTTTTAATGACTGCATACTGATGTTAACATTAGCACATGGCCAGATATTCAGCAAATGGGACAATATTTATTTTATGGGCCATGCTAGAAATGGGCTTAGTGTGTGGGTGTTACGTTCCTCACCTGGTTCCAGGCCTGCGCGGCCGATTCGCCGGCGAGGCACGGTCCGGCAGAGATAGCCGGATATTTTGGATGTGGTTTCTCCAGGATGGGTCTGTTTCTGTTTCCTATTTCTGGTAGCCGTCATCTTGGTTGGATCAAGGACAGCAGCCATCTTGGCTAGCTCAGGAGGGGGCAGCCATCTTGTATACAAGAACAGGAAGGAAACCCATATTTGGGCGTTGTGCTACTCTGCTGATGGGGGCAGCCATCTTGGATCAGCTGCATATATTTGAGACTGATTCCTACCCTATTTAAAGCCCTGCCTCCAGTCCTTCATTGCTTCGGCCTCAATTGTGTTTGAAGTCCACGCTGGTGCTCCTTATCTTCAGTTCCAGTGTTCCAGACCTCGGCTTGTTTCCTGGACCTCGCTTGTTTTGCTGCCTGCCTAGACCATGGACTGTTTTTGACTACTCTTTGCCCTACGGATTTTCCTGGCTTTTGGACTGTGTCTGTTTGCCTGCCTGTCTGGTCAGTGGTCGTGCAACGCCGTCGATTCCAGAAGTCCTGGTGGCCACCTGCAGCTGGGAGCTCAACACCTGGTGAACGGTGGTCGCTTCCCAGGTGAAGCTAGGGGTTGTCTGGCTGCCTGACCGAGTGTGATGTCACTCCTCTGCCGTGCTCAGTCGGGGCACAGGGGCTCACTACTACCAGGTCATAATAGTGGAAAATTCCTGCATTAGGGCACACTAAGGGATCCTTTTATTAAGCTGCAACAAAAGCAGTTTGCGGTAGCATGGGCGCATGTTTTTGGTGCTCGCTTGGCCAGTTTTTACCATGTCTGGGAAAAAGGGCTTTTTTCAGTGGGCTGGGAAAAGGGCCTGTGGTAAAACTGAAACCAGTGTGTGCCTATTTATGGCCTGAGCTCTTAATTCCACCCATTGATCTAGTGGTAAGGGCTCACATGATACACACGCGGTGACCATTTGGCACTTGCCAGCTATCAAAGCCGGAAATGCCACGTGCTGTAGGAAATAAAACAATATGGGTGAATGCTAAATCTGAAATTACCACCAGGGGGCGTGCTAGCCTGGCATTAGTCTTGTTTTGGCATGTGCTGCACACACATAGAGCCTACTGCACCTTTATATAAGGACCCCTATGGTGCTCATTTTCAAAGGGAAAACAAAATCTCAAAAGTGGCACAAAGTGCCAGATAGCTTAACAATTACTCAAAATTATTTGCATGTTTTGGCTACTGCTACACACTTAACAGAAAATGCCCACAAAGATGCCTAGATCTTTTTCCTCGATGGTGACTATTAATGTGGAACTTAGCAACATGAAACTATAATTTGGGTTATTCTACTTAATGTTCATCACTTTGCACTTGTCCACATTACATTTCATTGCTATTTGGAACCCCAGTCTGCCAAAGCCTTCCTGCAATTTCACACAGTCTATATGCGATTTAAATTTGAATAGTTTCATGTCATCTGCAAATTAGATTTCTTTACTCATTGTTCCCAATTTCAGATCATTTATAGATATGATTTTAAAAAACACCACTCCCAGTACAGGTCCTTGCGGCATGCAATTATTCACCTTCTTTCATTAAAAAAAATTGCCATGTACCCCTGTTCTCTGTTTTCTATCTTTTAGCCAGATCCCAATCCAGAATAGATCATTGCATCCAATTCCATAGCTTTTTAATTTTCTCAGGAGTCTATGGAAGACTTTTGTTAAAAGCTTTCTGAAAATCTAGATATGCTACATCAACTGGTTCACCTATATCCACATGTTTATTCATCCACATTGACTCTGTCCCATTAGGTCATGCTTGCCTATTTGCTCAGTAATTTAGGGGCCCTTTTACAAGTGGCAGTAAGCCCAACATGGGCTTCCCGCTCGCTAAAAGGGAAGTAGCGCTGGGCTATGCAACAGCCCAGTAGTAGTTCCCACCCCCTGCGTGCATCATTTCCAGCGCTACAAATATATTTTTATTTTTGTAGTGCTAGTGTGTACCCAGTGGTAATTGGGTAATGCCGTATACTGGTCAGTTACCGCCGGGGTAGCATGGGAGTCCTTACCGCACCTCAATGGGTAGCAGTAAATGCTCCTACCCAAAATAGGCATGTGGCAATTGCTTCACTTGCCACATGTCCATTCCTTTTTTAAAAACCCTGCTTTTTACCCGCTGCGGTAAAAGGGGGCCTCGGCATGTATCAAAAACATATGCCAATGCCAGTGCAGGCCCCCTTTTGCTGCAGCTTTGTAAAAGGACCCCTTAGTTCTTTATAATAGTTTCTAACATTTTGCCCTGCACTGACATCATGCATACTGGTCTACAGTTTCCTAGTTCACCTCTGAAATCCTTTTTAAAGTTTGATATTACATTAACCACTTTTCAATCTGCAGGTTGCAGATTTCCAGTAGTAGATCTGCAATTTCACATTTCACTAGTGCAGGTCATTTACACCTCTTAACATTGACATTCACATACCCAGCCAGTCAGACCCAAAACACTCTAGAATCCAAATTCTTAAAGTAAAACCTCTTCACATTTCCTTAGTTGGAAATAACATTTTGGCCACAGTTTTATTAACATATTTCAAGTCATTACATTAATAAATTCAGAAAAACTAATACCACATTTATTTATTTATTTATTAGGATGTATTTACCTTTTTGAAGGAATTCACTCAAGGCGGTGTTCAGTAAGAATAGATCAAAAATGAGCAATAGACAATTACTTCAGTAAAAATATTCAAAAACAATACAAAGAGGGGCATAATCGAACGAAAACGTCTATCTCCATGGGCGTTTATCTCCGAGAACGGGTCCGTGAAGGGGCGGACCGAACCGTATTTTCGCAAAAAATACACGTCCATGTTTTATTCGACAATTTGTGAGCTGGGCGTTTTTGTTTTTTAGCGATAATGGAAAATGAAAGCGCCCAGCTCAAAAACGAATAAATCCAAGGCATTTGTTCATGGGAGGGGCCAGGATTCGTAGTGCACTGGTCCCCCTCACATGCCAGGACACCAACCAGGCACCCTAGGGGGCACTTTTACAAAAACAAAAAAAAAAGGTAAAAGAGCTCCCAGGTGCATAGCACCCTTCCCTTGTGTGTTGAGCCCCCCAAATCCCCCTCAAAACCCACTGCCCACAAGTCTACACCATTACTATAGCCCTAAGGGGTGAAGGGGAGCACCTACATGTGGGTACAGTGGGTTTGGGGGTTTGGACAACTAATAAGCATTAAGCAGCACAATTGTAACAGGTAGGAGGGGATGGGCCTGAGTCCACCTGCCTGAAGTCCACTGCACCCCCTAACAACTGCTCCAGGGACCTGCATACTGCTGCCAGGGAGGTGGGTATGACATTTGATGGTGAAAATAAAACGTTGTGAAACATCATTTTTTTTGTGGTGGGAGGGGGTTAGTGACCACAGGGGGAGTCAGGGGAGGTCATCCCCGATTCCCTCTGGGGGTAATCTGGTCATTTAGGGCACTTTTTGGGGCCTTATTCGTGAAAAAACAGGGTCCAGGAAAAGTGCCCTAGCTACAAACGCATACTTTTTTTCCATTATCGGTGAAAGGCGCCCATCTCTGTTCGGGTGATAACCATGCCCCAGTCCCGCCTTCACCACGCCTCCAACACGCCCCCGTCAACTCTGTACGCTTCCGCGATGGAGTGCAGTTGAAAACGTCCAAGTTCGGCTTTCGATTATACCGCGTTATTCGTTTTTGTGAGATAAACGTCCATCTCCCGATTTAGGTTGGAACTTGGGCGTTTTTCTCGTTCGATTATAAGCAGGAAAGTATGGCATGGTATACTATTTACAATGTCAACACAATACGTAATAGAACATTATAATTGATAATGAAGGGTAAAGCAAAGATGTAACATATAGATAGGTAAGAAAGTAGGAAGAGCTAGAAAGTAAGGTGATTGATTTAAAGAAAGTTGCACATGAGGTCAGAGAAATGGTTAAATATTATCTCAGATAGGGTAGGAGTGGATAAACATGTCCTTCTGCAGTATATGCCGCCTGAGTCACTCCTTGTGTGTATGAGTGAGACTAAAGAGATAGTTACATCTTTCATGAAAGGCCTGGTTGAAGAGTCAAGTTTTTACCTGCTTTCTAAAGTAGCGATAGTCTTGTGTTAAGCGGAGCCTTTCAGGCAATGCATTCCAGAGTGTGGGGGCTACTCCAGAGAAGGCTCGCCTGCGGGTATCACATCATGTAATGTCTTTTGGAGAGGGTGTGGTTAGTGATAGTCCTTAGTGTACTTGGTAGTGTGTGGAGGATCATCCTATTTTTCAGGTACTCAGGGCCATTTCCTTTCAAGGCCTTGAAGATCAGACATAGAGTTTTAAATTTAGCCCTGTATTGTACTGGTAGCCAATGGAAGTTTTTGCAAAAATAGTGTCATATGGTCATGTCGCTTGCAACCTTCTATGAGTCTTGCAGCTGCTTTATGAATCAACTGGAGCTAGTGCTGGCCCTTTGTAGTCAGACCATTGTATAGTGCATTGTGGTAATCCAGTGTTGATGATATCATGGCATGTACAACTAGGATAAGATTTACCTTCTCGATGTAAGTAAAGAGGTAGCGTAGCTGTCACAAATAGTAGAAGCAGCTCTTGAAGGTTGCTTGGATTTGGGGAATCGGAGTAAGGGTTAAATCTAATTGTATTCTCAGGTTCCTGACTTGTGATTTGAGGGGGAGTTCGTATTTCTCAAAAGGGATTTTGATGTCAGGTATGTATCCACTTGTGTTAGGGACCCAGATAAGCTTGGTTTTACTTGGGTTCAGGCAACGTTTGTTGTGTTTAGCCCATTCTTGAATTGATGTTAGACAGGTAATCAGTTTATTCAAGGCTGTAGGTAAGTCAGGTTCAATGGGTATGAGTAACTGCACATCATCTGCATAGATGTAGAACATATATCTTAGAATTCTCAATTGGCATCCAGCATGGCTTATAACATCTCAGACCCATTTGGTACCCTTCATATACCAATTCCCCCTCTTCTGTATATGTGACTTACATTACCATTAATCCATACTTCCCTCATCTATCCACATAACCCTTCAGTCGTGGCTGTGCCGCCCAATAGTTGCTTTATCAATCAGACCTCATTCCCACAAAATCTTTCAATATTCACAATAATGCCTCCTTATCCTCATGTAGTAGGCCTACCCCAGCTGCGACCGACCTCCTACCCTCCCCAATCCCGAACCACAGGCAACCAAAAAAACCAACCCCATTTCTAAACTCCCACACACAAAAGATCATCCACAAATCATACACCAGAAGGGACAGGAGGGGCACTGAAATGACCACACTAAACCACCCTCACACGCTCCTACTCACCCACTTATAATTCTAAGCCCACCAAAATGTCCCGTAACCTTTCCCCTCACTTCTCCAGACCACCAATCATCACTCTCCATTTCCCTCCAAACAGCACCCATCCACTGTTACTAGGTAGCACTTTCAAACTTCACTTTTAATCCCTTAATATTTCCTTCAACCCATTCTATTGTTTTTCAGTCTTTCCCAAAAGTGAAGGCTAACCCCCAAATACCCTTACCCTCCCCCACAATAATACTAATAACTAATTGACTGGCTTTGCCAGTCAATGTTATTACTCCCCCCCCCCCCCCCCCCCCCCCCAGGGGAACTGGAGGGTTCCTTAACTTGTCAGTTTAGCTTATTACATCTTCTAACTTCACTGAAATCTGTTTCAACTACTCCATATTGTCACCTTTAAATATAATTTTTCTGTAAAGGTATACACTAGCCATTATCTTATAAGGTAGTTTCTAAATTCCATAGCACCTACCTACAAAGGGGCACAAACATGAGCAGAACATATGAGGGTTATGGGCATGTCTCTCAACTATATATGTAGTTTTAAAGAATAACTATAAATTATTCACATCACTTGGCACACTTATGCACACCAACATACTCCTGCCTTTCACATGGCATAAAAGGGCATACTTACATATGGGCATGCCAATGTTGACATGCGTGGAGGGGCATAATCGAATGGAAATGCCTATCTCCATGGGCATTTATCTCCGAGAACGGGTCCGTGAAGGGGTGGGCCGAACCGTATTTTTGAAAAAATGGACGTTTTTGAGCTGGGCGTTTCTTTTTTTTAGCGATAATGGAAACTAAAAACGCCCAGCTCAAAAACGTCCTAATCCGAGCCATTTGGTCGTGGAAGGGGCCACGATTCGTAGTACACTCAACCCCCTGATATGCCAGAACACCAACTGGGCACCCTAGGTCAGTGCGGTGGACTTCAGAAAAAGCTCCCACATGCATAGCTCCCTTATCACGGGTGCTGAGCTCCCAACCCCCCTCCCCTAAAACCCACTACCCACAAATGTATAACACTACCATAGCTCTTAGGGGGTGAAGGGGGCACCTACATGTGGGTACAGTGGGTTTTGGAAGCCTCCCATTTACCAGCACAAGTGTTACAGGTGGGGGGGATGGGCCTGGGTCCACCTGGCTGAAGTGCACTGCGGTACCCACTAAAAGTGCTCCAGGGACCTGCATACAGGCAGGCCTCTAGGACTTGTTACTGCTGTATAACATTGGCACACCAGTTTACACCTGAAGACTAATCTCCCCAAAAACGTCCTTTATTGGAATAAGCACGCTTACTCACAGTTAACTGCAGATCAGAGGTTGTGCCCCACCACTGGCAATGAGTCTCCCTGGTACTGAGATGAGCAGTAGGTCAGAGCTGACAGAATGCTGTACAATGCCCTCATTCAGCCACATTCAAGGGAAGAACTAAGTTCTCTAACGTGGCTAACACATGGAAGGGATCTAAAACTGGCTTACAAAAATGGCCACTACCTCATGGACTACCGGAAACACAACAGGGCCCACTCTGACCCAGTAGGCAGGGGGAAAAACACCATGGAAGAAGAGCCTACTAACTATCAACATCGTGAGACTGTAACAGAAGCTAATGAAATCACGGAGCCCAATACCCTACACCCACCACAATGCAATGCTGATGTGACCCTGTGGTGCACCCGAGAGCCACATCTGACCCAGGGAAAGGCTGTGACAGGATCGAACATATTCTGCTGTCATTTGAGGCTGGCATAGAGGCTGGAAAAAAGTTTTTAAAGTGTTTTTTTTTTTGGTAGGAGGGGATTAGTGACCACCTGGGGAGTCCGGAGAGGTCATCCTCAATTCCCTCCAGTGGTCATCTGGGCAGTTGGGGCACTTTTTTGGGACTTGTTCGTAAAAAAAAGGTCCAAAAAAAGTGACCCAAAAACGCCTTTTTTTCGATTATCAGCTAAAGACGCCCATCTCTCCTCGGCTGAAAACCACGCCCCAGTCCCGCCTCCACCACGCCTCCAACACGCCCCCATCAACTTTATTCGTTTCCGCGACGGAGTGCAGTTGGAAACGCCCAAAATCGGCTTTCGATTATACCGATTTGGGCGCCTTTGCGAGAAAAACGCCCATCTCCCGATTTGGGTCGAAATATAAGCATTTTTCTCTTTCGATTATAAGCTGGATAGTATTCTATAATAGAATCATGGTGCCAGAATGTCGTTATAGAATTGGCACGAGGCACACAGAATCAAGGCAAATAAACTCAGGTGCCAATTCATAGAACTGCCCCGTTAACCTTTGCAGCTGTTCTTTTTGACTGTTTTCCTCATTTTATCGTAGTAGCCTTTTGAAAGGTTAAATATTGGTGCAGTATATTTCCTTAGTGTCTTCAATCCAGTTATTATCTGAAATTTATAATAAAATATAACGCAATAAGGTTCTGCAAGTATCCTAAAGAGTTCAATGTGGATTACAACCAATAAACAAAGACAAGTAACCTTGAAATCAATACAACAGCCTAATCATCACAAATAATGACAATCATTAAAATTAATAAAACTTCTTTTTGATCTTGGCAGAATCATGAAATAAAGCACCCCTAAAAATGATATAATTTGAGTCAGAGGTAATCTTTATAGATAATGGATTCCATGTTTTAGCTGCTATATAAGAAAAAGAGGAAGTAAAGGCTTTTAAAGACTTTATACCTCTTGGATTTGGAAATTATAGTCTGTTGTTTCCTTGACAGGCCTTTCTGTGCATGACTGGTAACTTGAAACAATTCATTCATATAGGGCCTTTTTACTAAACCATTCTAGTGATTCCTGGCATGGCAAACGCAATGCAGCCCCTTCAATTTAAATGGGCTTTATTGCATTTGCCATTCGGGAATCGCTAGCGTGATTTAGTAAAAGGGGCCCATAATAAGGTGACATCCCTCAAATAATCTTAAGTATCAAGCAAAATAATTAGAATAAAACTCTGGCCTCCATAACAAGCCAAAATGAAGACACCCTAACATATTTGGTAAGAGAGTAAACTAAATGTATAGCAGTGTTTTGTACTATTTCTAGACTCTTCTGAAGAGCTTTTGAACTAAATATGCAATATTACCATTTTTGACCAAAGAAGTTACTTGTGGTTCAAAAGTTAAATTACTATCAAAAATTTGATCATGGCATGTTCACTGTTGGCAAGTAGATTCCAAAATGTTACCTCTGTCACCAAGTCCTGCTTTCCACTAAGAACTAGACCTAAAATAGTTCCCCCATCTTGTCAGTTCCTCAATCAGCTGCTCAATGAAGTAGTTATTTATTTCATCTAGGAACTTTGCCTCCCTAGCATTTCCTAATGTGACATTTATCCAGTCAATATTGTGGTCACTGAACTCACCAACTGCAAAAAGAGAGAAAGAACAGATTTAAAAAAAAAAAAACTACAAATCTAAGCAATACTGCTCCAATTATAATTGTGCAGGCTGATTATCAACTTTAAACAATTAACAAACAAATGGTGGAGAAGAAATTTCTGTGTAAAATTGACGCAAGCTCTTATTTTAAAATTCATTGAGAGGGCATATTTCCATCACTGGTCAGGAAAAAAAAAACCTCCACAATATCAAAATGTAACAATTTCATTAAGGAAAAGCACAATCAAAAGATGAAGCAACCTTTCAGTCCCACACATGAACTCTATAACTTTATTCAAAACTGCAAATATATTTAAAAACAACATCTCCAATATAGGTGAGAGTTTGATATGCTATCCTGACAAGATCCTTTGTTTTGCAAGGTTGCTGCCTCAGGGGAATTTGTTGAAACTTCACTTTAGTAAACTGGCTTCTAAATGGCTGTGGAAAGAAGTAAACACTGTCAAGTTAAAACGTGCCAATCAGAAGAGAACATTTTGATTGAAAACTCCACCCCCCAAAAAGGCATACAAAACAGGGCACCCCGACATAATAGACCATGACAAAAAAAAAAAGACAAAAAAACCCCAACAAAACAGACTAAAACCAAAACAGACCATGACAAAAAAAAAACCTCCCCCCAAAAAACCCAAGACAAAATAGACTCTACACAAAACAGGGAAGGGAAACCTCTTTAATCAAGCTGAATTATCTTGTCAAGTAGATTTATGATTCTTACTTGATACCAAGTGTGGATAGTGAAGTCAAGCCATAGGCAGGTGTCAGGACTTTCAAGTGACAAGCCCTGGACTTTCTCAGTAAATCTATTTCATCAGGCCCTTTTGTCAGGAGTCTATTTTGTCAGGGACTTTTATGTCGGGAACTTTTTTGTTTGGAACTTTTTTTGTCTGGTTTCTTTTGACAGGGTGCCACAAAACAGTCTTATGAAAAGTGCTCCATTCTACTATAGTATTTAACACAAATGGTTTGACTGTATTAAGGGTAAAGATCCATTTTACTCTTTCTCTCACAAATATTTGTGGATATTACCCTGTCACTGAGAAATTTGTACTTGATTCAACACTGTACTGCAAAAGGGTCAAAAGTATGTTTTTCTCAAGACAATTATTTACTAACGGCTCCATCCTCTTCTCAGTCTCTCCACAATGACCATGTTCCGTAAGTCTCTTCTTCAAAACTCTTGAACTGCAAACCACAAAGACACCACAACAAATAAACCACATTAGCTGATTGACAAGTAATACTTGTTTTTAGTTCATGCACAGCTCCTGTTGTAAGATGTTCAAACACCAAGAGAGGCATTTTTGATATGACGCCTAAATCGGACTTTGGATATTTAGGGGGAGATTCTGTATATGATGCCTAATAAATCTGCACAGAAATCAATGCTGAGTAAGTGTATTCTATAAGCAGTATCTAATACTTAGTTGATATCCCAGCACCTGAAATTATGCACCTCCATTCCTACCAACAAATACATGGTGTAAATCCCGGCATGTAGATTTAGGTGTGCTGGGCATATTCTATAACTATGTGCATAACTTTTGGAATGCCCACGAAATATCTATTTCCCCACCCATAACCATGCCCCTTTTTGCCTGAATGAGTTAGAAGTTAGGCGCACTGCATTACAGAATGCGCTTAGTGAGTTGTGTGTATAAATTCTAATTATTGCCAATTAGTGCTCATTATTGCTTAACAGCTGCTATCAACACTGATTAGCTTGCTAAAAATGCGTTCACTTGATTATTTACCCCCACATTTTTTATCCAAAGGTCTTTTTAAAGACCACATTGCTCCTTTTTCTCAAACCTATGGTCATTGATCATTTGTTGGTGTTGAATTTTATTTAAAGATTCCTGATGCAGGCTACCAGCCGAAACACGATACTGTGTCGAGTCTTCATAAATAAATTGTTCCATATCGACTGAAGTCTCCTTGTTTGTCTCTGGCTTGCCTAGTCTATTTCTCTCTCCTCTGTTTCTGCTGTTGCTTCTCTGTGGGATCTCTGTATTCACTTGCCTTGGCAGACTTTCACCAAACCCCTCCTCTGTGTTCCCATCCTGTGGCTCTAGTTCCTCAGGGAATGGTATTCTATGCTGTAATGCCAGGTTGTGCAGGATACAGAAAGGCTATGAATATGTTGCAGACTTTTTCTGGTTTGTAGAATAGCTTCCCTTTGGATCAATTTGGGCATCTGAATTGGGTCTTGAGCAGTCCAAATGTGTATTCGGTGATAGTCATGGTTTGCTGGAGTGCCCTGCTATAGCACTCCTTGGGCTCATTGCTGTGTCTGACAATGAGGGTCATTAGCTAACTCCTCTGTCAGTAACCCCAATCACCTCTGCAAAATGGGAAGAGTGAAATAATGGACATTGGATGAGTTGGAGACCAGGTAGGGTATTGCCCCATCTGCCTGCACATTGCTCCTGTATACTAGGATCTGGCATATAGATATCTGAGATTGTGGTGGTTTCTGTTGGTGCACATCTTACCTATGAGTCAGCTTCCAGTGATCTTTCCACTTTTGAATTGGTCACGTATTCCCAAGTAAGCATTATGTGTAAGTTATGGCAGGATCCAGGGAATCATGGGAAGGTGTCTATGATCTCCCTCTATGTGTTGTAAGTTCTCTCACGTTTGGGGCTCAAGGGCCACAGGGATGCAGTCAATGACACAAAGGAAAGAGGGTAAATGGGCTATCTCACAGGATAATCTGGAAACTGCCAATGGTGATAAAGGCTAGTGCAGAAGTAACTTTGAGGTATATGAGCACAGGGTGGTCCTTGTGAGTGATGGTATAGAGGAGGGGATCAAACATTTGGTAGAAATGCTAATGGCTGCCTTGTCAAAGTGGAAGCACCCTATACACTGCTCCTCAGTGAGGTCAAGAAACTGTGTTCTGGGCCTATATGTCATGTGGTAAGAATGTGGCCTATTAGCCATCCTCTCATTTTGTTGTGCCTCATGCAGCATGGCCTCTAGAGACCACAGGTTCTGGCAGCTCATGACCAATATCCTCAAAGTTTTACTACTTATTATATTTTTTTTGCATACAGCCTTGTTTTATTCCTGCACACAAAGCACATCAAGCTTCCATTTAGACATACTAACGATGACAAATACTACACGTGGATGTAATTATTGAACATAAGACTCCTGATGCAGGCCTTATAGTCCGAAACATCTGTGTCAAGTCTTGTTCATCATCCAATAAATAGTTACTTTCATCCGGAGCATTGTTTACTTTTTGAGTCGTCTTTGCTGTCATGTTACACACAGATTAACAGAACAGACACTAACAGATAACAGGTTACTAGTCACAGTGATCACCTCACTTGCACACACATGCAGGTACAGGCACAGACTGCATGTGGGGCAGGGACTGAGAGGCAGCATGGCAGGTGCAGACAGAGGTGAGAAACTCAGATGGGGCAGGGATGGATGTGGAGGGGGCTCACAGGTGGGTATGGGAAAGGGTAGTGGGGAGAGGTTTGTAGAGGCAAGTAGGGCAGAGTGGAGAGAGCTGGGCTTTAGAGAAACTGTGGCATGGGTGGGGACTGATAGGGATGAAAAACCTGTGTAGACAGAGATGGCAATCAGGCTCACAGATTTCTGGCTCAGCTTCCCTCCAGTCAGCACCAATGTAATCAGTCACAAAGACATGCTGCAGCGGAACTTATTCACCCTTTATAGCTGCTGTAAGTCCCAACATTTTGCTTATGTTCCCAACACATCAACCTGCTATCCAGAATTGCTGATAGATATTGGGAACACTGCACCACCCATGACATACACCCATCATGCCTCTGAACATTTTTTACATTTTTGCTGCACTTTCAAATGTTAAAAAACACACACATAAAATTATTCTACAGTCTATTCACAACTTTGCATCCCACCCTATTCTACCTAAAATCTTCCCATGTGTGTGCTCACATTGAAACTATGTGTCATCACATTTAGGCACAATTGTGTAGAATAACATGTAGCTGGAATATTGCATTTACATGCATATGCACAGACATATAAGCACATATCAATAATGAATCTCTTCCTGTCATGGTTTTTATTGTTACCCAATTTGCCCAAAGATAAAAGTAATCAATTTAAAAGGACCTCACAGTATACCGTGTGGGGACTTATGTTAAATTTTTCAGATTGATTTGTCCCAAACACTTCAACTTATATGTAATACACAGTCCAGGTTCATATAATCATCATTTTTGACTTCATAGACGATTTTGTGTACGGGGATCATCAGAATATTTGACAGCAAGACCCATGCGGGAGCAGCGTCCCATAGTTTATGGTGCTGCATACATCGGAGGTTTAGAGTGGGTGAAAAATTGCTGCTAAAGCTAAGTACTATTACTACTACTAAGTACTACCTATAAGCATCTCAAAATCTTAAATTAAAAATAAGAAAAAGAGTGATGAATATAGATAAAAGAAAAAAAGAGGTTTAAAAGAAATTGGGTGATCTATGAAGATGTATGCAGCGCCATAAACTATGGGACGCTGCTCCCGAATGGGTCTTGCTGTCAAATATTCTGATGATCCCCGTACAAAAAATTGTCTATGAAGTAAAAAATGATGATTGTGTGAACCTGGACTGTGTATTATACATAAATAAAAGTATGCACATTGTTCTGCAGTTTGAAGAGATGGCTCTGGCATAGAGAGGGTAGAAAATAACACACCAATTTGAATAAAAAAAAAAAAAAAGCCTACATATGTGTGCTTTGCTTCTGATGGAAGAATTACCAGCAGAGAAAACAACTGCAAAGCTCTGCAGGTAATGTTTCCTTAGGCAATAATGAAAGCAAAATTACCCATGTATTTTTGTTTTCATTATAGCAGTAAACTCTGGGGGTTAATATTACTCATGGGGTTTGCAAAATGAAACACAGACTAATTGTTTAACCCTTTTGTGTAGACTTGTGGGTGTAACTTTATGTAGAAAAAGGATTATGCCACATCTTTTCAGCTGTGGCTCAAAATAGATTACATCCAGGCACATTATGCATTGTCCTGTCTCTGGAGAACTTACAATCTAGGGACCTATTTTACTAAATCACTTTCAATGGGCTTCATCAGCATTGATGCGCTCGCCAAGGGTGCTTTAGGGAAAGGAATAGAGCAAAACACATGCAGCTTTTGGGAGGGGGGGAGGAGGGCATCCTCCACTAATGGGATTTGAATTGTACTACTGAGAAGCCACGTGGAAAATGTTGGCAACCTGGGGGGGGGGGGGGGGGGTGAAACAGCTCTATGTCAAATTTGTTAGTTACCTGCCACTCAACCTCCCTCTTTCTTCACCTTGTCTTCTTACAGATGGAGGACCTCTGCAAGAGAGCCCATTACATGTGGCAGAATGAGTCTGTCTTTCACTTACCTGCCTCAGCATCCATCTGAGCCTGCGCCCTCTGGAGAAACTGTAGACTCCAGTGTCTTTCTCTACTTCCTACTCATCTTAATGGCAGCCTCTCTGTGCCAGTGTCATCAACAGGCAAATGTTGGTCCTTAACCCCCATGCTCAACTCCAAACCCTCAACGGCCACCTCAACTGTGTAAGTGATGGACAGCATAATTGTAACCAATGTGTCACCTAATTAAATCAGGCAAAACCTGCCCACCCCCTGGAGATGAGGATCATTCTGTTGCAAGGGCAGCAGACGAGGAGGAGTAGTAGGACCAGGAGTATGTGGAGGAGGATGACCAGGAGTATGAGGAGAAGGAGGATGAGGATGATGATGATGTCACCCCTGGACTTCCCCCACCCAAGTCAGCAGATTCTACCCCTGTCCCAGATCCCTCCCCCTGGACTCCCCCACCCTGGCCAGGATCTTTTACCCCATCCCAGATTCTACCTCCAGATTCCCCCACCCCACCCCATCAGGAGCTTCCACTCTGTCCCAGATCCACCCCCAGACTTCCCCAGCCCAGTCAGGATCTGCCACCCCTACCAGATCCCACTTCCAGACCCCCCACCATGATCAGGAGCTTCGTCAGATCCAACTCCATAGACTTCTTCACTTCAGAAGCAGCCTGACCTCCCTCAGGATGTGACCATTGTGGGAGAGAACAATGGCCTCCCACATATATTCCCATCCTCTCCTGGACAGCAAGGTGAGAGTGAAGGTGAAAGTGCAGCCGCACCTCAGCCCATACCTGCCTCTGGTTTCAAAGCTGTTTGGGAGGAGATGGCACACATGTGGGATGCCATTGACCACACACTAAGGGTCATGAAAGCTGGTGTGGGCAGGCTGGAGGATACCCTAGATCAGATTGTGGCCACCCAGGCCATTATTTTATCTGCTCTAAGGCATCTTTCAATCCCTGGACACTTCACCTCCCAGGACCCCTAGTCTGCAACATCTCCTTAGGTAGCCTGCCTCACCTCCTGACACTGCTCCAGCAGCTCTGCAGTGGGGTCATCCCTGTTCAAATGGGCCTTTCCTCTTTACTCAAATTATCACTTATTTGATGTTACAGTACCCCTGTGTGGGCCCATATCTGCACACAATCTAGCTGTATGTCACAAATAATAAGGACATACACTTGAGAGGGCAATGTGCAGTAATCACCCCCATACTGTAGCTAAGACTGAGTCCACAGAAATCCAATAAAAGTAGATGATGATAGGAAGGGGAGTATGAGTCTCCACACAGGCCAGAAACTTCCATCTGCTGATCTTATAAAATATGGCTTCGAAACCAAGAAGAAAGTAAGAGCACAAATATTATAGTTAAGAAAAACTGAAAAGAGAGGATCAGTGGGCCAAAGAGGGGAATAAAACACTAAAGAGGCCTCCTAAAATCTGCTAATCACCATTGATTTCACAATTGCACTTTTAAGATTTGCATCTCTAGAATTTGTGCAGATTTCGGCAGCGATCTTGGCCCACATTACATATACTGTATAATTATGGTACAGCCAGAAACCCCCCACTGGAATGGTGGTGGTCCCAGTCATAGAGCTCAGGCCATTACAGACCTTGGCTGAGTCAGAAATCTGATGGCTGACATAACTGGGAGCTTACTGGAAGAGTATGGCCTAGTTTGTAGCCCGGATTGAGGCCTAAATAAGCTAAATTAGGAAAAGTTAGGTCAATAGATATGGAAACAAAATGGAGGATTTCAGCACAAAATGGAAGCTGTGTCTGTTGCAAAGTGGAATTTTCTCTAATGTAAGTTAGAAAAACAAGTTGAGAAATGAGACTTTCCTGTGAGCAGGATTGTGGTCAGCCATGGTGTGAGAAAGGAAAGGTGTAGCTGGATGCAGGGTCTTGCTTAAGATTTGTGGTCAAGCGAGCTAAAGACAAAACCATGGTAGCAAGATAGAAGCTACTCATTAGCATGAGCCAATCAGTGACAACCATGACATTAGCATAGATCCAATCAGGTATATCTGCTGTCATATTATCCATATGCTGAGGGCACCTATACAAATCAGGGTATTTCCTGGTTTAAGTTAGAGAGAAAAGGGTTGCCACTCTCTCTCTCCAAGGGAAACCAATGTGTCCAGCAGAATTGACAAATTACCTAATTGCTTTCCCTTGTAAAACCTCTAATTGGTAAAAGAAATTATAAAAGATTAGGAACTAATTAACACCTGTTTGCAGCTGGATTATTATATTCCTATAACTAATTGATTGTACGTGCCTGTTGTCAATCACTGATTTGACTTGTACCTTGGCAAATAAACTCCTCATTCCAAATGATGATTTGTGGGCTTCACTTAATGATGAAAGGCTGTAAGTATAAACGCTTTTGCTGTATCAGGCTGTCTTTCACTGCATTGTATAACCTGTGACATAAATCCAGTTTGTCATAAGGCTGGTATCTTTTCCTTGGACCTAACATCTCTCTTAGTGGCAATTCCTTTTAGAACTTCACAACTCCTTGATTACCCCAGTACTAGTGCTATTTAGAGATGGAGTCAGATTTAAGGTCACTCCAGCCTTCTTGGGGGGGCTCGGGACCCCTCAATTTACAACAATACGTAGATAGGTGCATCATCATAGGCATGGAGGAGTGGCTAATGAGGAGTTTCCCTATAAAAAGCATCTTGCTGCACAAGTCTCTGAGGTGCAATCAGCATGACAGACTGTGTAAGTTTGAGAAAGGCAAACTTTGGGCCTGCTGAACTGCGCCTCCTTGTTAGGGAGGTCATTGGCAACTTTTATGTCCTATATGGAACTGCATCCTCTATATCAACAGCCAATGCCAAACTGGTTATCTAGCTCTGCATCATCCAGCACCTCAATGGCATTCATCATAGCTATTGGGGTGTGGAGGATTTGAAGAAGAAGTGGAGGGAACTGCAGTGTAGGTCCCAGAGGAAGGGTCTGAGATGCAGACAAGAGGGACCGGGCAGCAATTTGATCCTCACAGCCCTGGAGAGAGAAGTGCTATCCACAGTTGGGGCTACAACTATGGCAGGGATTGGTGGCTGAGATATCACTCGTAGGTGCAGAGGTGCACACCATCACATCTCAGGTTGGATAGCTTTTGTACAAGTCTGTCAAAAGCAGGGTTGTTCTTCAGCCAATAACTACCAATAAGGACCACAGACACCTTTTCTCCAGGCTCCAAAAATGCTCTTTGGCCAATCTTGTAGGGGTCTGTGAGAAAAGAGACAATAATCAAATACCAGTCCGCAATGTTGTTTTTTGTTTTGACTAGCAAGGCTTTAACTTGGACCTCTCCGATGTCAAAGCACCCACATTCTAAGTACAGCTATGCTAAGTCATATGGTACTGCCTGAACCATGTGCTCAACCCATAACATAACATAGTAGATGACGGCAGAAAAAGACCTGCATGGTCCATCTAGTCTGCCCAACAAGATAAACGCATATGTGCTACTTCTTGTGTACACCTTACCTTGATTTGTATCTGCCATTTTCAGGACATAGACCGTAGAAGTCTTGCCCAGAACTAGCCCCATTTTCAGGACACATAGCCATCTGTAAATTCAGAGTCCCATACCCTTGTGCTACTGTAGTACTGGGAACCCATACTTTGTTCCTAGATGAAACCAGTGATTCCCCCGTCCAAGCTTGGAGTACCCATTACCAGTTAGGTATTCAGGATCAGCACAGTGAATATGCATAAACTTGATCTGCATACACTGCCTTTATTAAATGCAAATCTCATTAATGCATTTTCATGTGGATATCCTGAAAACCTGACTAGGAAGGGCTACTCCAGAACAAGACTTGCAAAAGCTGACCATGTTCCTCTTTTTGGTCACAGATGTTTTGTATTGCTCTTCATGTATTGCATTATACTCAACTCTGGCCTCAACCAAGAAAAGGAAGAAAGTGACGTGTTCCAAAAAGTGGAGTTGTACCACATCAGCCTATGGGAAATGTAAGAGATGACTCTATGGGTGCTTGACTACCTCCAATATTGAAATAGGTCATGGAGTGTGGGCAAGGGAGAGGTGATATGTGGTGGGTCTAACATCCACACATATCTGGACAAAGAGGCTGGCAGGATTTAGAACCAGGTCCCAGACATGTGACTACCCCATCTTAAATGGAAGACTTTGGATGCTCCTTGTTTCCACTGTAATGGCCAACACACCCCAAGTACTGTAGCTCCAAACTTAATCTTTATGCAATTTTTCTAGTGCCAATAATTTCCAGAATTTTTGTTCAAGCTTTTATTTTTCCATTATTTGACTACTACAATGGATTTTTTCTTGATATGACTCAGAAATCTGTGTGGTAGCATTCTGCACGACTTGAATGGCCTGCAGATTTCTGAGTCAAATCAAGAAAAAATCCATTGTAGTAGTCAAATAATGGAAAAATAAAAGCTTGAACAAAAATTCTGGAAATTATTGGCACTAGAAAATTTGCATAAAGATTAAGTTTGAAAAATACTTTTTGAACAACAGATCTTAAATGTAACTACATTGATAAAGATAAATTTAAATTTGCACCCACATAGTGTAACTCCCTCAGAATGGGAATATTAATTGCATGAAAAGAAACGAATTTGGGACATCATCATCCAAATATCAAAAGAAGAACACAATCTGAGACTTGGTAAGATTTAAGCAAAACTCATTCACAGACAACCCAAAATTCAAAGTTCTCATAAAGATAAGAAAGCAAGAGAATCAGAGAATGATTTTTCAATAGAAAAAAAAATGAATGTCATCAGCATTAAGCCAATAATTTACTCCCAAACAAACCAAGACACTGCAAATGAGTGTCATAGAAATGTTGAAATGTAGGGCAAACAACAATGAACCCTGAGGAACACCTGAATGACTATTTTTCCAATTAGGTCTGTCAGTACCAATACAAACCTGAAATTGTCAATCAGGTAAGAAAGATTTAAACCAACACCAAACTGTAATCATCAAAACTGAGTAGCTATTGAAATCTGAGGGCCCCTGTTTCCAAGCTGCAGCAAAAGCGGCCTTGCACTGGCATCGGCACATGTTTATGACACACATTGAGGCCCCCTTTTACCGCAGCAGGTAAAAGGTAGGACTTGCTTTTCTGCAGGAAATGACTGTGCAGCAAATAAAGCACTTGTCACATGGCCATTTTGGAGGGAAGCCCTTAACACCACCCATTGAGGTGGTGGTAAGGGCTCCCTCTCTAACCCAGCGATTACTGCCAAGTACACATTTTTGTAGTGCCGGATATGACAGCACGCTGGGGGTGGGAAGTACCATTGGTCTGCTGTGGTAGTCCGGTGGTACTTCATTTTTAGCCCCTTTGTAAAAAGGGCCCTGAGTGTATAGAGTTAAATACAGATACCAATAGAGTTTCAGCAAAATGTTGTCAAAAGAAGATCAACTTTTAATTAAAATACTCAGAGTAGAAAAAGGACACAGTACTAAAAGATCAGATTTCAACATTCGGATTGTTGAGGTTGACTCTAACTTTTGGGTAGTGTTATTTAAAATTTGACATCTCAGTAACATCAAGATGGATTTCTACGAAACCACTCGTTGTTTGAAATAGATGTCACTTTGTGCACATAAAATTTTAATTAATTTGGTACAGGTTTGCAGTTGTTATTGCAAAATATTTAGGGGGCCTCACTTTTTTCCGCACAAAGAGTAGATATCAGACGTTTCACTTAGCAATGCGTCGACTTATCTCCTCCTCTAACTGAGTACACTGCATTCAGATGGTCTTTGTGCCATGCCCAGAAACATTCTGTAGTAAACAGTCCCACACAGCCCTTGTGATCCATACTGCCACTAGACTTCACTCCCCCCCAGGTTTCAGGTTTCACAGGAGTCTGTACCGGGACTGCTGCTTTTTAGCATATTTATCAATGATCTAGAGATGGGAGTAACTAGTGAGGTAATTAAATTTGCTGACCACACAAAGTTATTCAAAGTTGTTAAATCGCAAGAGGATTGTGAAAAATTACAAGAGGACTTTATGAGACTGGGAGACTGGGCATCCAAATAGCAGATGATGTTTAATGTAAGCAAGTGCAAAGTGATTATAGAAGTGATGCATATGGGAAAGGGAAACCCAAACAATAGCTACATAATGCAAGGTTCCACATTAGGAATCACCGACCAGGAAAGGGACCTAGGTGTCATCGTTGATGTTACATTGAAACCCTTTGCTCAGTGTGTGGTGGCAGCTAAGAAAGCAAATAGAATGTTAGATATTATTAGGAAAGGAATGGAAAACAAAAATGAGGACATTATAATGCCTTTGTAACACTCCATGGTGCGACCACACCTCAAATACTATGTGCAATCTGGTGACTGCATCTCAAAAAATATATAGTGGAATTGGAAAAGATACAGAGAAGGGCAACAAAAATGATAAAGGGGATGGGATGACATCCCTATGAGGAAAAGCTAAAGTAGCTAGGGCTCTTCAGCTTGGAGAAAAGACAGCTGAGGGGAGATAAGGTAGAGGTCAAGAGAAGGATACCCATCTTTCGCCATAAATCGGAAGATGGGTGTCCTTCTCACAGGGTCGTCCAAATTGGTATAATCAAAAGCCAGTTTTGGATGTCCCCAACTGCTTTCCGTTACAGGGACGGCCAAAGTTCAAGGGGGCATATCGGAGGCGTAGTGAAGGTGGGGCTTGGGCGTGTCTAACACTGTAACCTCCTAGACCCATAATTGAAAGAAACAAGGACGTCCCTGACAAACACTTGGACAACTTTACCTGATCGTGTTTTTCTTACGACCAAGGCACAAAAAGGTGCCCCAAAATGACCAGATGACCACCGAAGAGAATCAAGGATGACCTCCCCTTACTCCCCCATTGGTCACTAACCCCCTCCCACCCTCAAAAAACATCTTTAAAAATACTGATTGCCAGCCTCTATGCCAGCCTCAGATGTCATATTCAGCTCCATCACAGCAGTATGCAGGTCCCTGGAGCAGTTTTAGTGCATGCAGTGCACTTCATGCAGGCAGACCTAGGCCCATCCCCCTACCTTTTACACTTGTGGAAGAAACAGCGAGCCCTCCAAAACCCACCAAAACCCACTGTACCCACATCTAGGTGCCCCCTTCACCTGTAATGGCTATGGTAGTGGTGTACAGTTGTGGGTAGTGGGTTTTGGGGGGTTTAGGCGGCTCAGCACACAAGGTAAGGGAGCTATGTACCTGGGAACAATATATGAAGTCCACTGCAGGGCCCCCTAGGGTGCCCGGTTGGTGTCCTGGCATGTCAGAGGGACCAGTGCGCTACAAATGCTGGCTCCTCCCATGACCAAATGGCTTGCATTTGGTCGTTTCTGAGGTGGACATCCTTGGTTTCTATTATCACCGAAAATCAGAAACGACCAAGTCTAGGGACGACCATAAGGACGACCAAATTTCAGAATTTGGGCGTCCCTGACCGTATTATCGAAACGAAAGATGGACATCCATCTTCTTTCGAAAATATGGGTTTCCCCACCCCAGGATGGAGACGTTTTGAAAGGACATCAAAATAGAAACGAGGACATCCTTTTCGATTATGCCCCTCCACGGGACACACAATGAAGCTACAAAGTAGTACATTTAAAACAAATAGGAGAAAATATACAATATGGCCCTGGGCCTCGGTGTTCTCAAAATCTCTCTCCAGGGCTCCTGCTGAAATTTAGCAGCATGATCGCCCCACAAACGGAGCCTTGTGGTATGCACTACAAATGTGCTAATGATAAACAAACATCAGTGTATAAAAAATTCATTATTAAGCGGGTGAATTCTGTTCTGGATCGGGGAGTGAAGAAGACCATTAGCGCTCTTCCCCCCCTTTTCTGGTTAATGAAAATAGAAGGGGACAAATGAAAATGTGAAATATATTGCACTTGTTATGAGATAGTCTAAATTTGAAAGGCCTGTCATTTCTGAAGAGAAATAAAGTAGTGGTAAATTCATGATTTATGCCTCCACTTTCCTGTCAAACTGCTTCAGGAATAACTCTTCTTTTTGGCAGACTTTATGGTTGCTGACATCTGAGACAGTGTTTTGTTTTATTATATTTTGTGAGAGATTATTATGAAAATTCTTTTTAAAATAGGCTTTTAGTTGTAATTCTTTCTTTTTCTCTCCCATACAAGAAAAATTCCAGTCAGGAACTTGACACAAAAGCATTTTTCTTCTTAAAAGTGGAAAGGAAACTAAAGTGAAAACACCATATGAATTGTAGTGATGTTCTTGGAATATGTTGCTTGTTAGCTCAATATTTGCTTTGTTCATTGTTCGTTTTTCTTGGATTGTGCATGTAAGTGACCCTGCTGAAGAATTATTGCTAATGAGCTCATAACTACTTGTTATTTCTGACTACTCTTTCCCAGCATTAAAGAATTTTTATTAGAAAGATTTGTGATCTTGCCAATATTGCTTGGTACACTGTATGCTACCAAGAATAACTCAATATTAAGCTACAGTTTTCTATGCTTACTTACCTCTGCTGCTGGGCAATTTGCAGACTGTCTGAATTTAAAATGGCCAATGAATCTTGGAAAGTCATTGCATGCAATACTCCAGACAACATACAGTTTAAATCAATGAACTGTATTGTATTTTGGTTTAACAGAAGCAACCGGCATGGGGATCAGATTTAACTGATTTACTCACCAACTCCAAATATAGCCCCTCCCTCCACACACACTTCCCCAAGAAGAAATAAGCCATTGGACAAATCATTGTGAAACAAAAATACAGTTGGCAGTAGCAGACTTGAGTATCTCTGTGACAGAACTCCATAACTCCCACAAATATGTAGTCAGCCATAGAACAAAATTATAGTAAGGGCATGGGGAAGTATCTAGTATAATATCTCATGATGGATTGGTAGGAAATATGCAGAAGGCTGAGAGCTGAACAACTACTGAGCACTGCACCCTCTACCAATATTAAATCTGGCCACCCTGATCCCCCAGACTTTTGTTGGCATCTAAACGGTCCCCCATCCAATCAGAAGTCCCAACTACATCTCAGCCATCTCCTATTTAACCCTTCCTATACACTGAACTCCCTACTCACTCTCCCCCTGCCTGTGCCTGCCCTTCCCAGTGCCTTGTTACAAATGGCAACTGATACTAGCCTAATGGCCTTCTCCATTAATAGAGGCAACATACATGGGGTAAAAGCTAACATTTACTGACCAACTCCAAACATTGCCCTCCTTCCTCAAGAAGAACTGAGAAATTGGATAAATCATCATGGAAAAAAACAGGTGGCCACAATTTTACTAAAGGCTTATGCATCGTTGATCAAAAGCAATGAGTCAATGGTTTACCAAAGTGAATGCACCTCAAAGTCAATGTAATACTTATATACCACTATATCCCCTCACGGGTTCAAAGCTATAACATACAGTTTATAAACTAAAATATATAATCAACAACATCAACATGCCATATAAAATAACCCACCCAATTAGATCATCAGCAGTTATCAAATAAAAAGGTTTTCAATTTTTTTATTAAAAAATAAGTATTCTGGATAAGTTGTAATTTATTTTGGTTACATTTGTACCCCATGCTTTCCCACTCATGGCAGGCTCAATGTGGCAATGGGAGGGTTAAGTGACTTGCCCAGAGTCACAAGGAGCTGCCTGTGTCTGAAGTGGGAATTGAACTCAGTTCCTCAGGACCAAAGTCCACCACCCTAACCACTAGGCCACTCCTCCACTTCATTTAACAAGAAGATAGACTTTGGGACAAGATCAGCATCTGAACCATTAGAGCAAAGGAAGCTTGATCAAAATAGGATCTTATCAGACCCAGTTGTCTCATCTTAAAATGTCATTTGCCAAAGATGGTTTACTTGGGACTCCAATATTACAAATGAATCAAGAATAACTCCCCAAACTCAGGACATCCTAAACAGAAAGGAGCTTGCTGATGGACAAGCAATGGTAATAGGAACATTAATTCCTGAGTTTTTAAACCACAAAACTTTAGCTTTACTAGTATTCAGCTTCAACGTATTGCTCATGACCCAATGCTGAATCTTGTGCATACAAGCAGATAATTTAATAATGGTATCTCCTGGGTCATCAAGCACAGGAATTAGCATTGCAATATCATCTGCAGAGGACAATAACAGCTCATCTGATGTCAACTTAATCGACCCTAAAGTTGACATAAATACGTTAAAGAGCAAAGGAGATAGAGAAGATCTGTGTGGCACTTCACATCCAGGATACCACAACTGAGAAACAGCATTGTTTTTACGAACACAGTACATAAGAACTTAACACTGTGTTACGGCTGTTTTTGCTCTCTGTTCAAAATTTACCTGACTAGAAGGCACATATCACCCATCTATAAAAGTCTTTATCAAGACCACTTTCACCTGATTTATTTGGAAGTGCTTCATTCTTGAAATCCAGAAGTTAGAAATTTGGAGATAATAAGACTCCTGAGGCAGGCCTTGTGGCTGAAACACAATGTTATGTCGAGTCTTTCATCAATAAATTTTACAATGTAAGATTGTCTCTTTTGTCTCTGGAATCTGTGGTCCATCACTCACTATTCTCCTGTGTTTGCGTACCCTCATGGATTATTGAGTTCTCCGCTTCTGCGGATTGTTGTTTGAAAATATTACAAATAGACCTGAGCATAATCATTAGAAGGGCTGATAAAGAAGGAGCCATCATTCTGATGGATATAAACAAATACAATGAGGAGGTATATCAACAATTACAAGTGCAGAAACTTACAATAATTGAAAGATTTAGCCAAGGATATCACCAATTCAGGGAATAATGAAGGTTATTTGACCAAAGCAGAATTTCAGTTTCTTAATACCTAAACTCTCATGGTTCTGGAACTTTATGTGGTTCCTAAAATGCACAAAAACTTAAGAACTTCCTGGATACCTGATTGTGTCCTCACAGAAATCATTGTTAGAACCATTATGTTTATTACTTTTAAAAGCCTTTGGTAGAGTCAAGTAACATAGTAACATAGTAGATGACGGCAGAAAAAGACCTGCAAGGTCCATCCAGTCTGTCCAAGAAGATAAATTCATATGTGCTACTTTTTTATTTGTACTGTCCTCTTCAGGGCACAGACCGTATAAGTCTGGCTAGCCCTATCCTCGTCTCCCAACTACCAGTCCCGCCTCCCACCACCAGCTCTGGCACAGACTGTATAAGTCTGGCCAGCCCTATCCCCGTCTCCCAACCACCAACCCCGCCTCCCACCACCAGCTCTGGCACAGACTGTATAAGTCTGCCCAGCACTATCCTCGCCTCCCAACTACCAGTCCCGCCTCCCACCACCAGCTCTGGCACAGACCGTATAAGTCTGCCCAGCACTATCCCTGCCTCCCACCACCGGCTCTGGCACAGACCGTATAAGTCTGCCCAGCACTATCCCCGTCGCCCATCCACCAGCCCCGGCACAGACCATATAAGTCTGCCCAGCACTAGCCCCGCCTCCCAACCACCAGCTCTGCACCCATTCTAGGCTAATCTCTTGAGGATCCCTTCCTTCTGCACAGGATTCCTTTATGTTTATCTCATGCATGTTTGAATTACGTTACCATTTTCATCTCCACCACCTCCCGCGGGAGGGCATTCCAAGCATCCACCACCCTCTCCATGAAAAAATACTTCCTGACATTCTTCTTGAGTCTGCCCCCCTTCAATCTCATTTCATGCTCTCTCGTTCTACCGCCTTCCCATCTCCGGAAAAGGTTTGTTTGTAGATTAATACCTTTCAAATATTTGAACGTCTGTATCATATCACCCCTGTTCCTCCTTTCCTCCAGGGTATACATGTTCAGGTCCGCAAGTATCTCCTCATACGTCTTGTAACGCAAATCCCATACCATCCTTGTAGCTTTTCTTTGCACCGCTTCAATTCTTTTTACATCCTTAGCAAGATACGGCCTCCAAAACTTAACACAATACTCCAGGTGGGGCCTCACCAACGACTTGTACAGGGGCATCAACACCTCTTTTCTTCTGCTGGTCACACCTCTCTCTATACAGCCTATTAACCTTCTAGCTACGGCCACCACCTTGTCACACTGTTTCATCGCCTTCAGATCCTCAAATACTATCACCCCAAGATCCCTCTCCCCATCTGTACCTAGCAGACTCTCACCGCCTAACACATACACCTCTCTTGGATTTCTACTCCCTAAGTGCATCACTTTGCATTTCTTCGCATTGAATTTTAATTGCCAAACCCTTAGACCATTCTTCTAGCTTTTTCAGATCATTTTTCATGTTTTCCACTCCCTCCGGAGTGTCCACTGTGTTACAAATCTTAGTATCATCCACAAATAGGCAAATTTTACCTTCTAACCCTTCGGCAATGTCACTCACAAATATATTGAACAGAATCGGCCCCAGCACCGATCCCTGAGGCACTCCACTACTCACCTTTCCCTCCTCTGAGCAAACTCCATTCACCACCACCCTCTGGCGCCTATCCGTCAACCAGTTCCTAATCCAGTTCACCACTTTGGGTCCTATCTTCAGCCCATCCAGTTTATTTAAGAGCCTCCTGTGGGGAACCGTGTCAAAAGCCTTGCTGAAATCTAAGTAGATTACGTCTATAGCAAGTCCACAGTTCAATTCTCCAGTCACCCAATCAAAGAATTCAATGAGATTCATTTGGCATGATTTCCCTTTGGTAAAACCATGTTGTCTCAGATCTTGCAACTCATTTTCTTCCAGGAAATTCACTATCCTTTCCTTCAGCATCACTTCCATTACTTTTCCAATAATCGAAGTGAGGCTTACCGGCCTGTAGTTTCCAGCTTCTTCCCTATCACCACTTTTGTGAAGAGGGACCACCTCCGCCGTTCTCCAATCCCTCGGAACCTCTCCCATTTCTAAGGATTTAATAAACAAATCTTTAAGAGGACCCGCCAGAACCTCTCTTAGCTCCCTCAATATCCTGGGGTGGATCCCATCCGGTCCCATGGATTTGTCCTCCTTTAGTTTTTCTAGTTGTTGATACACACTCTCTTCCGTGAACGGTGCTATATCCACTCCATTCTCAAATGAACTTTTGCCAGTCCATCATGGTCCTTCTCCCGGATTTTCTTCAGTAAAAACAGAACAAAAGTATCTATTTGGCAAATTTACCTTTTCTTCATCATTATCTACATAGCGGTTTGCAGTATCTTTTAGTCTCACAATTACCTTTTTAGTCATTCTCCTTTCACTAATATACCTGAAGAAATTTTGTCACCCCTCCTTACCTTTCTAGCCATTTGTTCGTCTGCTTGCGCTTTCGCCAGGCGTACCTCTCTCTTGGCTTCTTTCAGTTTCCTCCGGTATTCCTCCCCGTGTTCCTCGTCTTGAGTTTTTCTGTATTTCTGGAACGCGAACTCTTTAGCCTTTATTTTCTCAGCCACTTGCTTGGAGAACCATAGCGGTTTCCTTTTTCTCTTGCTTTTATTTACTTTCCTTACATAAAGGTTTGTGGCCCTATTTATAGCTTATTTCAGTCTGGACCACTGTCCTTCCACTTCTCGTACGTCCTCCCAGCCCATCAGCTCCTTCCTTAGGTATTCCCCCATTTTACTAAAGTCAGCATGCTTGAAATCCAGGACTTTGAGTTTTGAGTGGCCACCCTCCTCTTCAGCCGTCATATCAAACCAAACCGTTTGATGGTCACTGCCGCCCAGGTGGGCACCCACTCGGACATTTGACACGCTATCCGCATTTGTGAGCAGCAGATCCAGCATCGCTCCTTCCCTCATGGGTTCCATGACCATTTGTCTGAGCAGATCACTTTGGAAAGCATCCACAATCTCTCTACTTCTTTCCGATTCCGCAGACGGAACCTTCCAATCTACATCCGGCAGATTGAAATCTCCCAGCAACAGCACCTCTCTCTTCTTTCCCAACTTTTGAATATCTGCGATCAGGTCTTTATCTAATTCTTCCAATTGTGTTGGAGGTCTGTAGACAACACCCATGTGGACAGAGGTTCTATCATCTCTTTTTAAGGTGATCCATATCGCTTTTTCCTTACCCCAGATCCCTGTCATTTCGGTTGCTGTGATATCATTTCTCACATATAGAGCTACTCCTCCACCTTTACGACCCTCTTTATCCTTCCTAAATAGATTATAGCCTGGTATGTTTGCATCCCATTCATGGGAACCATTGAGCCATGTCTCTGTGATTGCAACAACGTCTAAGTCTGCCTCCAACATCAGGGCTTGAAGGTCATGAACTTTGTTGACAAGACTGCGAGCACTTGTGGTCATCACTTTCCATTTCCATTTCCATTTCCTGGTATGTGTTTCAACATTTGATATTTTGGTGTGTTTTTTTGTCTTTGGGTCCCTCCATATCTTTTTGTTCCACCTTAATTTCTTTTGCTTTTGCTGTTTCTTCTGGCTCAGTTCTATTTTTAGGAATCTCACAGTGCTTTAATGGAACAAAAGAATTCTGTAGGGGTAACACTTGTGAGGGTGTATGCCTCTGTGTCACATGACGAAGTCTGCCTGAGCCTACTGTGAACCATCTATTCTTAGGTGGTTTTATCCTTTGAGGCAGTGGTGTGAATTTGGTTTGATTTTGTGCAGTGTGATTTTGTGCAGTCTTAGAAGTTGCTTTAAGTGCATCTAATTCCTGCTTTAATTTACTGAGCTCTTGTTTTAAACTAGCGAGCTGATTACAGATAGGACTTTACAGATAGGACAAGCCTTAAGTTTCCAGATGATTGGCCTTGAAACTAAAGCTCCACAATTATTACAGAGAATAAAAGTCATCCTGATTTGTTGGAATGGGTATGAATAGGTATTTTATGATGGGGCTTGACAGTGTGCAAGATTAACTTTATTCCTCAGCAATTTGAGACAGTTGTAATTTGGGTGGAGTTAAGTTGTGATAAGTAGTGTAGTTAGAATAGGGATTTAGGAAGTGTCAGTCTTGAGGTGGGTGGGTATAAACCTAAACTTGTGGAATGTGTTTGCTGTAAAACCTATCTTAGGCCTTTATTAAGCCTCTTTTCTACAAAGCTGATTGGGACAAGGGGAAGAGAAGGATAGTAGGTAGAGATGTGAAAAAAAAACAAACCCCACAGTTCTAGGGTAGGAAAAGCCACAAATATAGCCATCACAAGTCTTATCATAAGTTTCTCCCAGCCAGAGACCAGCAAAACAGCTCTCCACAGAAAACACACTTGTGCTTTTAAAATGGCTGCAGAAAAAAAAAACAGGTGAGCTGAGATGGGGTGGAGGAGGGAAGGAGCTCAGAAACACTTGGCAAAAGAAAGATTTCTAATACTTGCTGGCAGTTTGAATTCAGAAATCTAGTTTTCAGATTCACAGATATCAATAAACCAGTTTGAAACACAAACAGTTTGAAACACAAGTGTTACATAGATTATGTGTTTTTCCTGTGGAAAGGTGATCTTCAACATCTATAGGATATTTTTGCATGGATTAACTCCAGGGATGACAACATAGAATTTACTATGCATTTCTCTTGATCTAGTATTATTTTTTTAGATGTTAATGTATAGCAAACAGACAGAGATTTTAAAACAACAGTGTTCTCAAAATCAACAGATAGGAATACAGTACTACAATTTAATAGTAGCCACCCTAGAGCATAAAAACAAAGTTTTCCATTCTCTCAGGTATTGCGCTTTAGATGAATTTGCACAGTACAGAAAGATTTTTAAAAAGAAGTGAAGAAATTAATTAATAAACTGACAGAAAGGAGTATCCCAAAAAAAGTTTTGAAACAGTTTTATAAGTTGATCAAATTCAATCATGGAGAATTATTTTTACAACCATGGAACTCTGATGCATTAGCTGTGAAGACAAATACTTATGTGACAAAATACACTAAAGGCTAAGTGAAAGCAGCACAAATAGTTCCTAACCACTGGCAAATTATGAAATCACATCCAGTTTTTGAAGATCAAGAAATACATATGACACGCACGAGAGGGTGTAATTTGTGAGAACTGTTGGGGAAGACAAGAGCAAATAATGCAGATCAACTAAAATCTTTGGGAAATTTTAAATGTGGCCAATGTAAGACATGTTCTATGACAAAAGAAATCACTGAGTTCAATCCAACAAACAATAGAATTTACAAACTTGGGGGCCCCTTTTACTAAGCCGCGTAAGCATCAACGCGTGCCAAAATGGAGTTACCACCCAGCTACCATATGGCTCTTGCAGTAATTTCATTTTTGGTGCGCGTCCGATACGCATGCAAGAAAAATAATTTGTATGTTCAGATGCGCGTAATGGATGCTCACCAAGTGGCATCTGATGCACATAGATCATTACCGCTTAGTTACCTCATGAGACTTTACCACTAGGTCAATGGCTGGGCGGTAAGATCATAGACTCAACATGGATGTGCGGCAATTTTGATTTTACTGCACGTCCATTTTCGGCAAAAAATTTAAAAAGGGCTTTTTTACTGGCAAGCTGAAAAATGGATTGGCGCACGACCAAAACCCACGCTACACTATCGCGAGCCATTTTACAGCGTACCTTAGTAAGAGGACCCCTTAGGACCCTATTTACTAAGCAGCGCTAAGGGCATGTCAGTGCTTTTAGTGTGCTAATGATTAGCATGTGCTAAATGCTAAGTCACCAATAGGAATATATGGGGGACTCTAGCATTTAGCACAAGCTAATTTTAGCACACGCTAAAAATGCTAGAGCGGCTTAGTGCCTTTAGGAATCATACAAATTACAATAGCACATATGTGATGTGTGCAATTGAGTGTCCTTGTCACAAATTATATGTTGGAAAGACAGTACAACCTTTTAAAATAAGGATTGATAAACATAGGTTTTGTATATCACATGCAAGACAAGAAGCTCCAGTTGTAGCACATTGTTTGAGATTATCCTACACATTTGAGGATTTAGAATGTTTTATCATAGATGAAGAAATAGAAAATAAAAGAGGGGGCAGGGGAAACTTTTATTACAGCAAGAACAAAAATTGATACATAGACTAAATACCGTAAAGCCATCGGGACTTAACATATTGACTGGAGTGTCTTTTCTTGAATCATATTAAGAATTTTTAGAACAACTTTAAGAATCTTTGATGAACTTTAAGATTGTTTAGTATTATCTTAAAATGTAAACATAGGGGTTAATAAAGTAAAAACTGGAAGTTGCTGCCTATTGGTACAACAATGACAGCATGGCCCTATGACTGTATAATTTTGCTTGCAGACAATTTATAAATAGCATCACTGAATGATTGGTTGTTCACGTTTTGAATTTTAAAGTGCGCTTACTTAGCGGTATTGTCACAAACAGCAGCTCCTGAAGAAGCAGAAATGTGAAACGGAGAAACTCTCTAGAGCACTGCTGAAGCAAGCTAAGTCACCTTTTCTTGGATTAAAATACTAAGGGGACCTTTTACAAAGTGGCAGTAAGCCCAACACGAGCTTAACGCATACTAATCTGGCGCTCCTGACAATCCAACATGGGCGCCAGTGGTAGTTCCAGCCCCAGAGTGCACCATTTCTCACACTGGGGAAAATAGGGCTGTATTTTTTAGCACAGCATTGCCCGGTGGTATTCGGGCAGTGCTGTGTGTTACCCGGTTACTGTTGGGTTAGCTGGCGAGCCCTTACTGCCACCTCAATGATTGTAAGTGCTCCCCCTCACATGGCCATGCACTAAGAACAATCTTACCGCGTGGCCATGGTTATTTTTAGCCTTTTTACCCACTACAGTAAAAAGGGCCACAGTGCACTGCAAAAATGACCCCTGCTGATACTGCGGGGCCCTTTTTACCGCAGCTTGGAAAAAGGACCCCTAATTGAACAATTTTGATTAATTTGGAAATTTTAAGTAAAGAAAAAATGAGATAAGAAAAAAGAAGAAAAAAAAATAAAGACTGATAATGGTAGAAAGCAAGCAGCCTAAATGATAGCTAAAGCACAGACAAGGCTGAAGTCATTTCCTCCACATTTTAGAATTACTATTTTGTTATTTAATACATTCAAGGAAAATAATATATAGACTTACAATGTAGGTTGGGTGGGAAGTAGTAAAATAAACAAATCAATCAAATCAAAGTCAAATGTCTGAGCATAACTCAAGCACTTACAGCAGTCATAGATCTGATGTAAATGTATGCACCTAAATGCTAGAGACACCCATGTAACTTGGAGGGGCATAATCGAACGGCACCGGCCAAATAGATGGCCGGCCATCTTCGGGGCCGGCTCCGCAAGGGGGCGGAGCCAACCATATTTTTGAAATACGTTTGGGGCCGGCTAAATCGATCGCCGGGTGTAGATGAGATGGCCGGCTTCATTTTTCAGCCATAATGGAAACCAGGCCCGGCCATCTCAAACCCGGCGAAATGCAAGGCATTTGGTCGTGGGAGGAGCCAGCATTTGTAGTGCACTGGCCCCCCTCACATGCCAGGACACCAAAATAAAATAAAAATAGCTCCCAGATGCATTGCTCCCTTACCTTGGGTACTGAGCCACCCAAATCCCCCCCCCCAAAACCCACTACCCACAACTCTACATCATTACCATAGCCCTAAGGGGTGAGGGGGGCACCTACATGTGGGTACAGTAGGTTTGGGGGGGTTTTGGAGGGCTCCATATTAACCACCACAAATGGAACAGGTAGGGGGGATGGGCCTGGGTCCACCTGCCTGAAGTGCACTGCACCCACTAAATACTGCTCCAGGGACCTGCAAACTGCTGTCAGGGAGCTGGGTATGACATTTCAGGCTGGCATACAGGCTGGCAAAAAACGTTTTCTTTTTTATTGGTGGGAGGGGGTTAGTGACCACTGGGGGAGTAAGGGGAGGTCATCCCCGTTTCCCTCTGGTGGTCATCTGGTCAAGTGGGGAATTTTTTTGTGACTTGGACCTAAAAATAAATGGACCAAGTGCAGCCGATGAAATACTTGTCTGAGCCGGCCATCTTTTTTCCATTATGGGGTGAAGCCGGCTATCTTGTAACCATGCCCCCAGCCCACCCCCAGCCCACCCCATCCCACCTTCTGTACCCTCCCTTGAAGGTTGGTCGGCCCGGCGACGAAAAGCAGTTATACCAATTTGGCCGGGATCAGGAGATTGCTGGCCATCTCCCGATTTGTGTCGGAAGATGGCCAGCGATCTCTTTTGAAAATAAGCTCAATAGTATTCTATAAGTTACATGCATGTGAGCTCCATTCATGCTTTGCCCAGACTCCGACATTTTGATTATCTACCTGTAAAATATGTGCTATATAAGATATTATATATTAACAGAATAGCACTTAAATGGAATTTGTCCATATATTCACCATATTAAGCATTAATAGTTATGCATATTCTAATGAGTTACTGATGTGCAACTTTTAACATTTAAACTGTTAGAGCATAAATGCCAATATTCCACCTAAGAGTTATTCTACACGTTTGTGCATATCTTCCATAGCTGGGGTATTTAAGCATATATGATGATGTTAAACATGTTAAACCTCATAGACCTACCAACTAGAAATACAACAAGATTAACATGCTCATACCTAAACCTTCACCACCCAAGCTGCAAAGGACTCAAATACAAATCAACCTATGCATCCAGCTTCTCCTATATAAGCACGCAACTTTGGAACAGCGTATGACCTACCAAACTTCCGGAAATCACTAAGACTGTCTTGTTCAAAAAGGCATACCCTAATGATCCAACTTAAATGCCTGAATCCTGCAACATAACGATACTAATACTTAAACTGGACATAACTTAACACTTCCTCCTTTCTATTCCCTTATGTGTCTGTCACACATGCACTTTATTATACCATAATATAACTCTGTATTTGTCATACCAGAAAGGTGATTGCCTCACGGTACTATGTAAGCCACATTGAGCCTGCAAATAGGTGGGGAAATGTGGGATACAAATGCAACAAACAAACAAACAAATAAATAAATAAATATATGCATTTAGACATGAGCCATTATGCCAGCCATAGAAAATGCTAGAGATATAAGTGTATAAGTTATGCACGTAAGTGTACATATGTGCACATATATGCTAAAAATCTATCAGCGCTATTCTGTAAATATGCACATATATACTATAGCATGTATTCTACAGGTAGGCAAACACATAGGCAGAGTCTGAGCAGACCATAGATTTCTATAAGTTATGTGCATCTCTCTGGCATTTAAGTGTGAGCTTTTACACCAGCTCTACTTTCCTTTATAGAATAGTGAAAGTTCCCCTGTAGATGCCTAAACATAGGACTTCTTAATTTGTATGGGGAAAATACATACCACATGGGCCCCTTCATCTAGACACTTTGATGTGCCATAACCAGTGGTGTGCTGGAACAGGCTCTCACAGGCTCGCAAGAGCCGGTTGTTAAGTTTTTAAGAATTTTGGGAGCCGGTTGTTAAAGTAGGGCCCTCCATGGCTACTTTAACAACTGGCTCCCAAAATGTGGGCTTGGGCCCCCTGTTGAATTCTCTTTTACTTTGCTGGTGGGGATGCTGAGCCCTGCCAGCCAAGTAAATAGACTGCTGCTGCTGCTCCCAGCTCCTTGTTTCCAGCTCTGAGCAGCAGGCTGGGACTTCTCCAGCATGTGTGAGAAGTTACCTCATGCTGCTCAGAGCAAGACGTTGGGAGTGGTGGCAGTCCATTTATTGGTTGCCAGCAAAGGTATGCCTAGCGTGCCCGCACGAAGGGAGGGAGGAGAGAGAGAGGCAAGTGTTGCCCCCCCCCCCCCCCCGGCCACCCCTGGCCCTTCCAACTGCAGAGCTGGCTATGTCAGGAGAAAGAACCTGTTGTTAAAAATTTACCAGCACACCCCTGGCCATAACAGAATATTGTAGAGATCTGTATGGTCAAAAAATATTTTCATTTGCTGTAAGATTTTCCTAGGTATTTTCCTTATGTTGGGGTGTTTTAGTTTGTTTGATACTTTCATTAAAAAAAGACATCTACATTAGGTTCATGAGATTAGGTACATGAGATTAGGTGGCAGAGCCGGTGGTGGGAGGCGGGGCTGGTAGTTGGGAGGCGAGGATATTGCTGGGCAGACTTATACGGTCTGTGCCAGAGCCGGTGGTTGGGAGGCAGGGATAGTGCTGGGCAGACTTATATGGTCTATGCCCTGAAAATGACAGATACAAATCAAGGTAAGGTATACACAAAAAGTAGCACATATGAGTTTATCTTGTTGAGCAGACTGGATGGACCGTGCAGGTCTTTTTCTGTCGTAATCTACTATGTTACTATGTTGCATGTGTTAGAACTTTTTCATGCACAAATCAAATGTACACACATAGTTTAAGTGCATAGAATTAATTTTGTGTTTACTTTTTTACCCATTCAAATGAACTGAACATGCACAAATGAATCCACATCCTAGGACATTGCTTTTACTGTGATTTATAACTTGCCTTTCTGTTAGTGCTTCCATCATATTCTTCCTTTGAACAGTTATTTAAGACATTTACTGAAAGAATTATAGCTCATTGTAATTTGTAAGATAACTTACATAATTTACATTACATGGATAAAGGTTAGAATCATGCATCTGTTTTGTATTTTGAAGTTAAAGTTTAAATTAGGGATACAGCACTGTCAAATAAATTGTTTTCAGAGATTGCAGTGATTCAATATAAATGGAATCACAGCTGGCATTGATGTAAGACTACTGTGAAAAATGACTTTGCTGAAGGCTCTTTCAGTAGCTTGGTCAAAAATTGTTACAAGAATAAAAATACAGGATACAAAAGGAATACAAATGGAGAAAATGAACACAAAAGGTACAAAAATTGCACTCTCTACAGGAAAGAAATTTTCATATTCAATAAAGCAATTTCCAGATGACGGAATATGAAGAGGACCAGTTTATGTGTTATGGTTTTTGATCATAGTTCAGCAAAAGTGTTTTAATATATAGAAGTTGTTCATTACCAGCCAAAAATATATATTACAAGGAAAAAAAAAACTAAATACACCCATGAGAAAATATGAAGCGCATTTTCAAAAGAGAAAAATGCCCCAAAAGTGGCACAAAGTGACAGATGGACAGTTTTCACAGGAAATCATCTAAATCATGATTTTAAAAATTCAGATTTGAGATGTTTTTCTCTGCAGCTTGTCTAAATCACTGGGGGGTCCTTTTACTAAGGTACACTGAAAAATGGCCTGTGCTACTGTAGGTGTGTGTTTTGGGTGCATAGATCCATTTTTCAGCGTGCCTGTAAAAAATGCCTTTTTAAAAATTTTGCTGAAATAGGAAGTGCAGCAAAACCAATACAATAGAGTTGTTCCAGTACCCAGAATTTGGATAAATTTATCATTGGTGGCTTTGGTTGCTTAGACTGATCGTCTCCTTCAGGACTCCGCTTCTTGCTGTTGAGGTTGTTGACTGCCTGTCCTTAAATCTTGCCTGATGACTAGGATGTTGTTCCTATTTTAATGTAATATTTTGCACATAAGTTAATTTATGGAAGTTAGACCCAAAATGGATGTGCGCCAATTTTTATTTTGCTGAACATCCTTAGTCTTACTGAAGAGAATATAATGCATAAATGAAGGAATTAAATTAAGAGAGAGATTAACCACTCCTTTTACAAAGCCACACTACTGCACTGACTGCACTAGCGTGACTCTGTAAAAGGGGAGTAAGTGATTTTAAATTTCATTTTTATGCTAATATTTATGTAAGAACTGAATTGCTACAGGATTAGACGTAGATTTTTAAATAATTTGTCAGGTAGTTATAAATCACAACAGTGCTGCCACATTTTAACCTGCCAAACCTGTGCCATATAAATGAAAATGAGATGCAAATAAGCAGACAATCAGTGCATCAGCAGCCTATAATACTCACCTTCAGATACTTGATGAAGTTGGTACTTGAAGTCATGTTGCTACTGATCTCACATCGTATCACTTATCAATCTTGGGGGTCTTTTACTAAAGCTTAGCTTGAGTTATTTGCAGCAGGACCCATAAGAATAAAATAGGCTCTGCTGCAGATAACTCGAGCTAAGCTTTAGTAAAAGACCGCCTTGGTTTCTTGGAAAAATTCCCTCACTACTAAACTATTCATTCTGGCTTAGCTAGTGTTCGTTGTTTATTTAGGATATTTTTTTTTGTTTTGTTACATTTGTACTCTGTGCTTTCCCACTCATGGCAGGCTCAATGCAGCTTACATGGGGCAATGGAGGGTTAAGTGACTTACCCAGAGTCACAAGGAGCTGCCTGTGCCAGGAATTTAACTCAGTTCCTCAGTTCCCCAGGACCAACGCCCACCACCCTAACCACTAGGCCACTCCTCCAGTTTTAAACAGTAACTGATTCCTAAATGAGCAACAAACAGTAGCTTTGCCATAACTCAAAAGAAGAGAAATGTCCCCAGTGGGGTTTCTCATTGAATCTATCCAATCATAGTACAGTTTCTCATTTTATCCAATCACAGTACTTCCTCCTATCCATCCAATCACAATGCACTTTCTCTTTTTATCCTATCACAATGCTTTTTTGCTATCCGTCTAATCCCAGTGCAGTTTCTCATTTTATCCAATCACTTGCTCCAGAACCAGACATTACAGGGCTCATTTTTTGAAACAGAAAAGTATACAAAATATGGCATAAAGTGACATGTTTTTCTCACAAAAATGTCCAAATTGTTATTTTTGAAACACATTTCAAAGACATTTTTCTATGTATTTCATCTGCAGTATATCCAAATCATAAGGGGGCATGTTGGGGGTGGGATTTGGAGTTTCCCACAACTTTGATGTTTTTTTGCCATAATGGAACAAAGCAAAAAACAACCAGGGCTAAAAGTTGGACGTTTTGGTCTAGATCTGTTTCAATCACAACTGAGTCATAAAAAGGTACCCTAAATGACCGGATGACCACTGGAGGGATTAAGATATTACCCTTATTACTCCCCCCAGTGGGCACTGATTCCATACCGCCCCCAAAATATGTGAAAGAAACAGTATATACCAGCAGCAAGTAGGTCCCTGGAGTAGCCTAGTGGTCAGTGCAGTGCACTGTAGAGGAGACCCAGGCCCATATCCCACTGTAACTGTTACACTTGTGGTGGAAAATATGAGCCTCCCCAAAGTATGAGCCTCCCAAAACCCATATAAAACCAACTGTACCCATATATAGGTGACACCTACAGCTATAAGGGCTACTGTAATGGTGTACTATTGGATAAAGTAGGTTTGAGTGGGTTTTGGATGGCTCACCATACAATGTAAGGGGGAAACAGTGAGATGTATACCTGGGACCTTTTATGTGAAGTCTCCTGCTGTGCCCCCTAAGTTGTTCTACTGGGATGTCTTTGTGGGCAGTTTACCAAGAATGATGGCCCCCAATACATCCCAGTGGCTTGTTTTGTTGCATTTTCCCTTGGCTTTTATTTTCAAAAATTTTCACAAATGAAAAACTCACTGAGCACAAAACATCTAAAAACATGTAGGAAATGGCCAATTTTGAAAAAACAAGAAGATTAACGTTTTCAAGTTCAGAAATGGCCATGTTTGCTGCTTAATTTTTGGACATTTTTAGCAAAACTCCCCAAGCTGGATTTAGACATCATATCAAAAATGTCCCTCCATATCACAAGAGAACTGTACTAGCCATGGTATTAGTAAGTTAGTAAGCAAGCAGTGCAGAAGAACTGAGATTTTTTTTGTTAACTACTTACTTAAAATGTAGTTAAACTACTTAGTAATTAACTACTTAAAATGTAGTTTAACAACTGAACAACTACCAATTCTTTTTGAGTAGATGATTACTGTCCAGCACTGGTAACTGGAGGAGGGATGGGGGAGTCATCAATGTGAGTTACCATTAAAACAAGTTATTTTATCACTAACTTGTACTATTTTAGCACAAGTTTCATTTTAAGCAGCTAGACCTAGTTAATTAACAGTTGCCCTTATTCGTACCTTCTCCCCTTAGTGTTAAAACCCTATCTTGGAGATGCTGTGAGAGGACTTCCAGAGAGGGAGAGAACTTTACTGGTAAATATTTACCAGCCCCACATTTGCTGGGAAATTGCTTTTAAAATTGGGGAAAAGGTAGACAGAATTAAATTGGTAACCTCGGTGACTTTAGTTCAAGTTACTCTGCTTATTTAGCAAAGGCAGCTTTAGGAATATTTTTTTAGCATTTAAAGGGACTAATTTAGAGTTTACTATAGTATCAGTATAGAACATAGGCAATAGTCATAGGAAACCTGAGTTTAGAGTTTAATTCATCCACACCCACCCCTTACAAGATCTCTGATTTATAAGCCCTTGAACCAATTGGAAGGTTAGAAAGTTAATTAGGACAGCTCTATCAGCCAGTAATAAGCTCTTATAAATACAGTCTACTTAGCTCCATAGAGGAAAACCTACTAAAAACAGTAAACCATAATAATGATTATAGTAACTACGAAATATTATCAAAGTCTAGCATATAGCTAGCAGTTTAGGGGACTTTAGTTTACTGCATTAGCAACTTATTAAGAAATCACCAATAATAAGATGGAGGCAGTAGTTTAGCAGTAAGATGGGGATTATTCAATCTTTTGCACTGGAGTATTCCACATTTGATTATCTCCCAGTTGGTGAGAGGTTATGTGTATATTCAATGCAAACAACTCCTAGCATTCAGGAACAGGTCAGATCTCTAGAGGCTAGAGTGGTAGACTTGGAGGAGCTCAGGCAGAGAGAGAGAGAGAGAGAGAGAGAATTATAGAGGAGGCCTAGAGGGACATGGTAATTAAGTCCTACCTCCAATTTGGCAGTTCCAATGCTGACATGGAGGAGAAAGATCACATCACTATGGAAAGGCAAGAAGTAATCCTGTAGCCAGAACCTGGTCTCCAGGGGATGCAATATCTTCTCACACCAAGGATGTGTCTCTAGGGGCTTTTGCCCTGGAGGGAAGGGTTAGGCCATTTTAGTTGTATAGTTGGTCATTAGGCATGTAGACATCTGTTGGCGGTGGACATGAGGATCACTTGGTCACTTGCCTGCCTTGTACAAAGATGGGAGACCTCATGTGTCTCCTAGGTAAGATTTTAGACAGTGTTGTGGAGGAGCCTGCTGTCTTGGTATATGTGAGCAACATTGACATAGAAAAATGTGAGAGGGAGGTTCTGGAAGCCAAATTTAGGTTCTTAGATAGAAATCTGAAATCTAGAACCTCCTGAGTAGCATTTTCAGAACTGTTCCGCATTCCACATGTAGGACCCATGAAAGAAGCAGAGCTCTGGAGTCTAAATACATGGATGAGATGATGATTTAGGGAGGAGAGTTTTAGATTTGTTAGAAACTTGACAACATCTAGATAAGGGGGAGCCTATTTTGAAAAGATGGGCTCTACCTTAATCATGGTAGGACCAGGCTGCTGGCATCAACATTTAAAAGGAGATAGAACTAATTTTAAACTAGAAATTGGGGGAAGGCTAACAGTCATTCAAAATCTCATGGCTCAGAGCAAGGCATCTTTGAAGATATCACCAAAACAGGGAAGATAGAACATCCCAGTAGTGAGGTTGCAATAAAGACTATAGTAGACCAGGTATCTTTAAATAAAGAGCAGACAGATTTTTCCTAGACATGGTAAAACATTGGCCCAGCGCGTGCCCAAAAGATGCACCCACAGTACTGCAGGCCATTTTTTATCACAGCTTAGTAAAAGGATCCCTTAGTTTTTTATTCCTTCTTTTGGTTGTGAACTAAAAGAATGAGGTTAGTATAATTGTACATCTCTGCTGAGGAATGTTCTGAGGTATTCAGCTGGACGTTTATGTATGAACATAAGAATAGCCGTACTGGGTCAGACAAATGGTCCATCTCACCCAATATCCTGTTTCCAACAGTAACCAATGCAGGTCATAAGTACCTGGCGGAATCCCAAATAGTATCATCATTCCATCTACTAATCCCAAGGTAGCAGTGGCTTCCTCATGTCTATCTCAATAGCAGACTACACTGCTACTGGGATAGACAACACTGGTAATTGGTAGTATCAGTCTGTGCCTGAGTTAGAGGTGTTTACAATATTTTGGGGGTTTCTACATTGATGAGTTGGGACATCAACATTTATTTTGTGAACAGCTCTTCTAAAATGATCACCTTAACTCCTTAAAAAATGGGCTGTTGGCTATTTTATTTATTTTGGTTATCTTGAATAGCTCTCTGGTCAGCCCAAGGATTAGTGCTGAAAACCACCACTGTAGAATGCAAACATTAGAGAGCTGATAGAGTCTGATTGCACTACTCGTGTAAATTACTGTAAATAGTATTTATTGTAAATACTAACAGTATGCCAGTTCCATTATAATCTGCTCTGCTCTTTCTCTCTCTCTTTCTGTCTCAGTAATTCTAATACCTGTTTTGATGTTCAAGGTTTCTGATGCATTGCTATTATAAATACACAAAATCATAAGGAACACAGCAAATATAATTTTCTAGCTTTTAGTATGTAATGTTTTATGTATTTGTTAATGAGAGCTACAAGGCAGAAAAACATGACTGAAACAAAGTGATCATCTACTAAGGAATATAAATTCACACAGGCACATCTTAAAAAGAATAACAAAGCTTGAAACATCGACCATAGAAAAGGCACCTATAAAATATAGATAGAGATATAGAGAGATCTCTCTCTCTCTCTCTCTCTCTCTCTCTCTCTCTCTCTCTATCTGTGTGTTTATATATATATATATATATATATATATATATATATATATATATATATATATATATATATATATATATATATATATATATATATAAACCAGCATTGCATAAATATCTAGATCCTGATTTTACAAAGCCAGGATATAAATGTCTAATGGAGGGTAGTTATTAGTTTACTGACTCCCATGTTAAATGAATGACACTGCTTATGAGGCACCTCGCAAGCAGCAATATTCCTCCATCCCAGGAGCATTGGGCCACAAAACTGTGGCTTAATGCTTCCAAGCTGCATTGTAAAGGAGATGGCCAGAATTAACATAAGATGCCCCCAAAGTCCCCCTTTTAATCCCAAATCCCTTTCTTAATTGACCTTCCAATTTAAGGTTGCCTTCTGAACCCCCCCTTCAAGTAATAGCCCCCCCCTTCCCAGGAAAAGCCCCTCAAGTTAATGTGCCTCCAAGACAACCTCCCAAATGTCCTCCCTTCCAGAAGCCCATCCACCAGGAAGCTCCCTTGGAAGTCTGCCCCCTCCGGAACCCCCCTTTCAAAAGCCCACCACCTACCCTGAGGCCTCTCCAGTTCTACCTTCCATGTTCACTGGGGTCTACTGGGGGGTAAAAGCAGCAGCAATCCCTAGTCACTCCTGCCCTTACCGGCGCCAGGTTTAAAATGTTGCTGGTGACCCCTATCAGAAGTCATGCAGTGCTACCACTAAGGATCAGGTTTCAATTGCATTGGCTCCCAATCAAGGAATGCATTACCTTCAAAATTTGCTCTTTGATTCACAAGATTATGTACGGTGAAACTCCAGGATACATGGTTGACTTGATAGATCTTCCGACCAGAAATAGAACTAGTACATCACGTACCTATTTGAACCTCCACTAGCCGAGCTGCATAGGACTCAGATATAAATCAACCGATGCTTCCAATTTCTCCTATTTAGGCACACAAATGTGGAATGCACTACCAAAGACTGTGAAAACGATTTACGACCATCTTAACTTCAGGAGATCATTAAAGACTTACCTGTTTTGCAAGGTCTATCCCACTGACCTTACTTACTTAAATGCTTTAACTCTGCAACACAACATAACCTTAGATCATATTGGACATTAAATATTCCTTATTATCGTTGACCCTTATTGTACGTTATACCCTAACCTTACCTGACCCCTATTTCAATCTATATTTGTTTACCCCTATCGGACTTGGCATTCGCCTTTACGGTATTTTGTAAGCCACATTGAGCCTCTAATGGGTGGGAAAATATGGGATACAAATGTTACAAATAAATAAATAAATATAATGGAGCCTTACATTGGCGGGGAGGGGGGAGGAGGAGGAGGCTTCACGAGTAGATTTTTTTAAAAATTGTGGCGAGTTCTGGGAACATCCTATATTAACTCTTGTGGTCCCTGTAATGGTAAAATAACCCCAGTTTTTGCTTTGTAATTTTTTTCCAGCTTTAACATGGCTTACAGTGTTTATTAGAAGTTGAATTCAATATTTTAGATAATAGTGAGATGTTTTGCATACATTTATATGGTTTTTGTCTCATTACTATGTACTCAAAAATATGCATTGGTGTCTTATTGGAAAACTACAGGAAGAATCAGTGTCAAATTTATCAATTAACTTTTCTTTTTTATAATTTTTTCTCTATATATTTACTTTATATTTTGTAATTAATACTACATTGGCGCTCCTTTTAAAAAATGGAGGAAAAAGACCTGTCAATGTTACTGTGGCACAATTATGTGGAATGCCACACAACTTGATATACGGTTGGCTCTAATCATGGGTCATAAAAACTTCAAAATGGTCTGGTAGTTGAAAAGTTACAAAACTATAATTAACTCTATTGTCCATCACCAGCCACATATAATATCAAAAATGGAAAAGCACACTTAACTTCATCCATGTGAAACTGAGGCAGCACTATCAATCCATTCAACTCAATTCATCAATTCAATCAATTTGAATAATCTAATAATGTATTTATTTACAGCATTTATACCCACATTTTCCCACCCACAGGTAGGCCCAATGTGGCTTACAGTAATTTACAGAAGCATACATCAAATCTTCAAACAAACAGTCAACGGCATTGTAGGGAAAGGAACAAGTGAGTAATAGCAGAGGTGGGAAAATAGGGATAGAAAATAGAATTCAATGGGTAGCGGTGCGGGGCGGGTCAAGAGCGTAAGCCTTTCCAAGTAAGTAGGTCTTAAGGTATCCTTTGAAGGTCGGTTGTGCTGGTTGTGTAAGCATTATAACTGAAGATGCTGAGTTGCATTGTGTAGCTGTTATCAAAGGTCAGTTGAGGTCCCGATGGGGACCTGTTTCACTGACGGCTTCTTCTGGAGACCTTGTCACAATTATTGGTACTTGTGACCTGGATTGGCCACTGTTTGGAAACAGGATACTGGGCTAGATGAACCATTGGTCTGACCCAATATGGCTATTCTTATGTTCTTATGTAACTGTACGTTAATTATTTGGGGGGATTTTTTTTTTTTGATGGGGCATGTCAGGTGCAAAGAGTGGACATTCCTGCACTAACCAGTTAGCACATCTACATTACCACATACTAATTGGTTAGTGCATGGTGAAAGTGGAAACACTTAACCACCACCTAAATAGGTGACGTTAAGAGGTCATGTGGTAAAATTTTTTAAAATAGCCAGGCACTAATAGTAACATTAGCATACCACCATGAATGAAAATAATAATTTTAAAAAGCCTTTTTGCTGGTCATGGTAAAAATGGCCTTAAAACATGGGAAAGGCCTGCACAAAGGTGGGGTAAGGCCAATTCCTACAGCAGCTTTGTTAACAGATCACTTAGACTGGTAAGATAGATAATTTTGGTCAAATATTTAATGTGCCCTTTTGGGTAAGGATTTAGAGAAGATGGTTTATCAATTGTTGGATTTCCTGGCTATAAATCATGTTTCAGAAGATAAACAGGCAGGATTTTGGTTACTCCATTATACAGAATTACTACTTTCTTATGTCAATTTTTGATCATATTAAAAAAAAAAAACAACTTCAGCTGGAAGTAATATTCCCATTAAAAAATAAAAATTAATTATTGTGTATGTGTTCATATAAACAAAATGTCTTTCATCCTTTTATCGTAAGGAAATTGATGTAAAAGTATAATCATTACACTCGCGTTAATAAGCTAAAACTCAAAACAAAAAGGGGTCAAGTCTGCATAGTTTGCCAATAATTAGCTGCCAAAATGCAGGCAAAATGGCGGGTGGTAAGTGCTTTTCTATAATAGCTTCTGTGAAGCTGGTTTCCATTATAGAATACTAGAATAAGTCTGCAATTATATACCAACATTTAGGCACGGCCACTTAAGCCTGGCCCACGGGAGGTATAAATGCGCACACGTTTAAACATTGGCACTTAAGCGTTTAACTTACAATATTCTATGTGTTTCACATTTAAGTGTATGACCTGTCATGGCCTACCCATGCCCTGCCCATATGCACACCCCTCTTGCAGTTATGCTCTATAGCACTTAAGCACTACCTTATAGAATATCACCTAAATTCAGTTATGCATCCCACAGTAGTTTTGGCATCTGTGCATGCTTCCCACACACTAAAAATGCTTTTTTTTTAAGTGCTGGGGGCATGTTTGGTGGTGGAGAATTGATGTTCCCAGCGCTAATTGGCTAACCCAAAGCACTGGTGACTTGTTTCACATGAGCTTCTCACTCCTGGCTCACCTAGGGGTCCTTTTACTAAGCTGTGGCAAAAGGGGACCTGTGCTGGCATCAGCCTGTGTTTTTGACATGCACTGAGTCCCCCTTTTACTGCAATAGGTAAAAGGCTGTTTAAAAAAAAAAAAAAACAAATGGCCGTGAAGCAAGTGAAGCACTTGGCGCACAGCCATTTTTTTTTGGGGGGGGGGGGCATTTGTTGAGGTGGTGGTAAGGGCTCCCACACTAACCCAGCAGTAATCCGCAAACAAACCTTTTCCTGAGATGAGAAGGTGGCAGAACTAGAGGACATGAATTGAGGTTGAAGGGGGATAGACTCAGAAGTACTAAGTATTTTTTCACGGAGAGGGTGGTGGATACATGGAATGCCCTCCCGCAGGAGGTGGTGGAGATGAAAACGGTAATAGAATTCAAACATGCGTGTGATAAACACAAAGGAATCCTGATTAGAAGGAATGGATCCATGAAATCTTAGTGGAGATTGGGTGGGGGCGCCGGTAAATGGGAAGCGAAACCAGTGCTGGGCAGATTTCTGCGGTCTATGCCCTGATCGTGACTGAATAGATATGAATGAGCTTGAGTGTAAATTTTAAGAAGCTTTGACATTAGCTTCAGAACTTTTAGTACAAGAAGAGTGCTGTGCAGACTCCTATGGTTTGTGCTCTAAGAATGGCAAGGACAAATGAAACTCGGGTATACATATAAAGTATCACATACCATGTAAAATGAGTTTATCTTGTTCGGCAGACTGGATGGACCGTACAGGTCTTTATCTGCCATCATTTACTATGTTACTATCATGTTACATAAATAAAACTATTTTTGTAGTTCCATTCTGGCATGTGCTGGGGGTGGGAATTACCGCCAGACTGCTGTGGAACTTTAGTTTAGCGAGCGGTAAGCCCGCATTGAGCTTACCACCTCTTAGTAAAAGACCCCCCTAGCCTCTTTATTGGGTCAGTGACATGCTTTAGTTTACTCTTATAAATAGATTGTTTAACCATTGCTCTATGTGAAAAAAATCAGCAAACAACTTTAATATATTAATATAGTTGCAAATAGCACTTATCTGTGATCACAGTCCAACTGGTAGCTCTTTGCTGCTATATGAATATATTAAAACCCTTTTTTTGAAATAAAATAATGCTTACAAAATCTATTTATACGAGTAAACCAAAGCATGTTACTGACCCAATGAAGAGGCTAGGTGTGCCATTTGTGAGAGGCTCATGTGAAACAAGTCACCACTGAGGTGTCAGTGCTTTTGGTTAGGTTTTTTTGCAATGGGTGATTTCTGTTCTGCATTGATGCCCCTGCCTTGAGATTTTGCATCAACCTTATAAATGGATTTGGCCCTAATTGGTTACCACAGCTACACTGCTGTGTACTAACCAATGAAGCTGGGCAGGTGGCACCGTAGCACTCTCCTTTCATACCAAACCATACACAACATATGTCCACACTTGACAATTTATCCGAGAGAAGAGTGGAATTTATTATGGCCACAGCATCCTACAACTTACATATATAAATACATTCACATTAGCGAGCAATTTCAATCATGTATACATCTTACAGTAATAAGCAATCAGATATATGAGTCAATTTCCATCTAGAGCATTTGGGGCAAGGTGGCCTAGCCTTTTGAGTCACACGGGGTCCTCTATTTCACCTTAGTCACCATGTAGATTTTCTGCTCCGCCTGGGGCATGTACCACCAACATGCCTAGGCGCTAACATCCCAGCTTTGCTCAGGGGATTGCCGTTAAAGCATCCTTCGCAACCGTTGACTCTCTTTCTTGAAGCCTTCAGCCTCCCCATTCCGTCCAAGTCTGAGGTAGGCACCTCTGATCATCTGTTACTCTGGCACTGCCCCCCCTCCATATAAGAGGGGGAACTGCCCTTAGCCTTAGACATCATCCATGCCACTGCTAGCATGAGACAACAACCACTTGACCTTTGACTTTGCTTTGGTCTTCAACATACTTCTGTGTACTCTATCAGGCTAGGACCCACCACCTGTGGAATGCTGTGACAAAGCCCTGCCTCCTTGAAATTGGGCGAGTGGGGTGGGTGAGCCATTGAAGCAGCAGGAAAAATAATGATTGCTTCCAGTGGCCACTTCCTTTCTCCACCTCCTGGATTTCCTCTCTGGTTACCTGCCTCCTAATCCTTCTTCTACCCTTGCTACTTCTCCCTTTCCTATTTCTGGCCTGTCTTGTTTAAACCTCTGAGCTCTTGCCTACCTCCCCTCCCCCTCCCATCCCATACTCCCTCCTTTGGCTGTGCTGGATGCAGTTTGTTTGTGCTTGTCACCACCTAAATATCTGGGTCACTGTCCTTAGCATGTGCTTAGCACGTGAGTCCTTAATGTCCAGAAAATAGATTTAGTTAAGGGATCACACGCTAATGGCCATAAGCTAATGAGACAATTAGCACGTGGCCATTATTGCAAAAGGGAAAAATGTGGCCATTTTATAGGGTTTACAAAAAGTAGCATTATGAAAATTCTATATAAACAGTAAACATATGATTTGTTATAGCAAAATATAAATAATTGTTTTTGTTTATTCTTGTTAAAAAGTCATGCTATTTATCTAAATAACAGTTGTTAGCATATCAAAATAAGAGTATTTTATTTTTAAGTTCTTAACTATATAAACATTTAGGTGGTGTACAGTCAAAACACCCACAAATAAACATATTAACTTAAATAAAATAATTCACATAAGTTGAGAATATACATTTGAGGCTCCATATATCTCTTTTATATTTGCAAAATATCTATTAAAGAGTACAGAATTATGTTATTGGTGGGTATAAGTATATGGCACTATTAATGAAGTGTATCTGATCACTGGACATCAAAATATCCTGATATCAGAGTGAGATTACCATAGACATTTTGTAAGTATTACCAGTTTTCCATAATACAAATGGTACCTTGCAAAAATGTATTTTTTTATTAATGTTCCAGTATCTTTTATCTATGTTTTTAAAGCTGAATCATCTTAAATTTCTATCTAAAACATATTGCTCTCTTCCTTCTGAAAGAAAAATAGTGTGACCTTACCCACAATTGGGTGAAACTCCAATACCTCTTATTCAGGTCTCCATTAGTTACAATGCTTCCTTTTCAAGTGGGACCTATGCATTTCAGTCAATTATAAGCTTTTATCTTGCTTTTGTCATAAATGACCCTTCCTTTCTCAAAAATGGTCAATTAGGTTCATGAAAATAAATGGCAAAGAATGTACAAATTGTTAGCAGTACTGTCAGCAGTACATTAGCATTGGAGAAGAAAATATTGGAGCATTTCTTAATGCATAGAAATAGCTTTTATCAGCCAGATGTGGTTCTTTCTTTCTTTCTTTCTTTCTTTCTTTCTTTCTTGGTCACAATTCAGAATTAACAACACAGCTACTGAGTGTTTGAAAGCTCTTAAAATATCTGTACTGTAGTTAAAGCCGAGCACTGTGTTTTTACTTAACTACTCCATTTGTTTCAGTTTGTATAAAGCACATTATAAAATCAATTGATGCACTCCCTTTTCAGTTGAAATGCAGCACGCTAAAGATTCATTTTTATCAACTAGTAGATAATGTGATAGAAGGAACAAGCATGTGGAGTAAATGAATCAAATAAAGCCACTCTTGCATGGAAGGATACTGGAAGAATTAAGTAAAAACAGAACTGAGCAATAATAAAATAAATATGACATAAAATCCAAGTTGTAAACTACAATGCTATAACCATCCCCTATATATTGACATTGAAGAGTAATATAATAAAGTGTGATAACACATATATCATGTGGTAAAAGCTAGTTAATGAATGACAAACATGTCACCCTAGGTACTAAGCATTTATCAGGTCAAGACATGTTTAATGAGTCCCTCATAGCTGCGATAAAATATATCACAGTCATCTGTGTAGATATAATAATGGGTATCCTAACAAAGAAAAAGTATCTGATTATGCATTCTGCTGGTACAGACTAAAGTGTGATAAATTGAGCTGTGTTTATCATGCAATAAATAAGTCAGGCAAAAACTCACCACTAGGAAAGTGGTGTTAAGTGCAAGTTTCATCAAATATAAAAGCTCACATCTGGCAAACACAGATTTCTGGCTCTAATATGGAGTTTCTCATTATACAATGGTTGCATAATCAAAGAGAAAGATAAAATATAAGGAGATTGATAAAGCAAGAAGGGAAAAAGAGAGTGGATATTAGAAGGAAACAGGCAGAGGAGCATCAATCAAAGCAGAATAGGGAATACAGATATTAAAAACAAAAACACACAATAGGATATTTTGACTCAGACCCATTCCACTGAGACTTCCAGAGGTTTGAGCATAGACACAACCATAGAGAGACAAGAGAGAGCGAGAGAGAGAGAGAGAGAGAGAGATCAAGCAACTATCCATAAAAATGACTTACCTCTCCCCCTCCCTAGTTCCAAGGTTTACCTGCTGGGCTTTAACTCCCTTACCACCTACTCCCTTTCCATCGCCTGGCCTGAGTCAGCAGGAGAATGGACAAGCATTTCTGATCATCACTTCATCACTATTTGTTTTCTCTTGTGTGGTAGACAGATCAGCAGTTTTAAAAGTATGATGCTTCTGAGGGGCATTTTCGAAAGGGACATCCAAGTTTTGATTTGGACATCCTCGCAAAACGTCCCGATCCAGGGGCGGGGAAACCTGTATTTTTGAAACAAGATGGACGTCCATCTTTCTTTTTGAATATACTGTCAGGGACGTCCAAATCCTTAAATTTGGTCGTCCCTAGATTTGGTCATCCCTAGACATGGACATTTCTGATTTTCGGCGATAATCGAAACCAAGGACGTCCATCTCAGAAACAACCAAATGCAAGCCATTTGGTCATGGGAGGAGCCAGCATTTGTAGTGCACTAGTCCCCCTGACATGACAGGACACCAACTGGGCACCCTAGGGGGCACTGCAGTGGACTTCATAAATTGGTCCCAGGTGCATAGCTCGCTTACCTTGGGTGCAGAGCCCCCCAAATCCCCCCAAACCCACTCTCCACAACTCTACACAACTACCATAGCCCTAAGGGGTGAAGGGGTGCACCTACATGTGGGTACAGTGGGTTTTGGGGGGGTTTGGAGGGCTCCCATTTACCACCACAAGTGTAACAGGTAGGGGGGTATGGGCCTTGGTCCACCTGCCTGAAGTGCACTGCACCCACAAAAAACTGTTCCAGGGACCTGCATACTGCTGTCAGGGAGCTGGGTATGACATTTGAGGCTGGCAAAAAATGTTTTTTATTTTTTATTTTTTTTAGGTGGGAGGGGTTGGTGAACACTGGGGGAGCAAGGGGAGGTGATCCCCCATTCCCTCCGGTGGTCATCTGGCCAATTGGGGCATTTTTTGAGGCTTGGTCCTAAAAATAAATGGACCAAGTGAAGTCGGCCAAATGCTCATTCAAGCGTGCCTTCTTTTTTCCATTATCGGCCGAAGCTGGCTATTTCTTGACCATGCCCCTATCCCGCCTTCCATACCCTGCCGACACGCCCCCTTGAACTTTCGCCAGCTCTGCGACGAAAAGCAGTTGGAGCCGGCCAAAATCGGCTTTCAATTATACCGATTTGGCCAGGTTTAGGAGATGGTCAGCCATCTCCCGATTTGTGTAGGAAGATGGCCGGCGAACTCCTTCGAAAATAAGCAGGATAAGCTCCTGTCTTGTGCTTACTTTGGAAATGATATTTTGTTAGAAATAATTATTTGTGCTTATTATTATTATATTATTATTATTATTATTATTATTATTATTGTCGCCTGTGTTGATATATCTTATCTCTAGTGAAATCATATATTTTATATTGCTCCTAATAATTTTCTGTATGCTTTGCCTACCTCATTTACTGTACCAATAAATTATAATATATATTTTCAAGACTTGGCCATTATTACTTGTGTTGCCAGTAAACCATAGTGCATACTTTTGAGTAACAGGTACAAATCATACTCAATACAAAGGAGACAAATCTGAATAATAAGAGTAATTATCTGATCTAAATGCACCTACATATGTTGCAATTATATTATTCAATTGAAGGAAATTAATGGAAATTATCTAAAGTAAAGATGGCTGATGAATGAGCACATTTCATTACTACTAGCACTTCACTAAAAATGCTTAGACTGTAGTATGCAATCAATATATCACTACCATACATGTTTGGACATACTGCTATGGCTACCTGCTTCGAAAGGTTGCACATTCCTTTTTGGTTGAATGAGGCCATTTTCCTTTCTTATGTCTTTGATTAAAATCTATAGTCTATGGGACATGAAAATGAATACTTATTTTTTTGTTCAGTCAGCATGAGATTCAGGGAGTTTATATATGATCCTTTAGAGTAGCAACTAGAAATTTAAAACTGAAGCCACAGGAGCTAAATCAATGATTCCCAAACCAATTCTGGGTGAACCTTAGTCAATCATATTTTCAGGAAATCCACAATGAATATTCATAACATTGATTTGCATACACTGCCTCCTTAGTGTGCAAATCTCTCATGAATATTCATTGTGAATCATTGATATTTAATGTTCCTCAAAATCAAAACCTTTATTAAAATAAACTCACTGTTCACTGTTGCTAGAAAAGAGAATGAAGAAATTTTAAGTCAATATTTCTAAAGTGCATAAGTATTGCCTGGGACACATCGAAGGTCCATAAAGCACAGCATCCCATTTCCAGCAGTGACCAATCCAGGTTACAAGTACCTGGCAAAATCCTAAAACAGTACAATATATTTTATGCTGTTTATCTTTGAAATAAGCAGTGGATTTTCATCAAGTCCATTTTAATAATGGCTTATGGACTCTTCTATTAGGAAGCTATCCAAACCTTCTTTTAAACCCCGCTAAGCTAACTGCTTTTACTACATTCTTTGGCAATTAATTCCAGAGTTTAACTACACATTGTGTGAAGAAATATTTTCTACAATTCATTTTAAATTTACTACTTTGTAGCTTCATTGCATGCCCCCTAGTCTGAGTATTTTTGCAAAGAGTAAACAAGTGATTCACATCTTCCCATTCCACTCCACTCATTATTTTATAGATCTCTATCATATCTTCCCTCAGCCGTCTTTTCTCCAAGCTGAATAGCCCTAGCTGCTTTAGCCTTTCCTCATAGGGAAGCCATCCCATCCCCTTTATCATTTTTGTTGCCCTTCTCTGTACCTTTTCCAATTCCACTATATCATTTTGAGATGTGGTGACCAGAACTGCACACAATATTCAAGGTGTGGTTGCACCATGGAGCAAATAATATGCATTATAGCATCCTCATTTTTGTTTTACATTCCTTTCCTAATAATACCTAACATTCTATTTGCTTTCTTAGCATAGGGCTTCAATGTATCATCAACGATGACACCTAGATTCCTTTACTAGTTGGTGACTTCTAATGTGGAACCTTGCATTATGTAGCTATAGTTTGGGTTCCTCTTTACCATATGCACCACTTTGCACTTTCTCACATTAAACATCATTTGTCATTTGGATGCCTAGTCTCCCAGTCTCTTGAGGTCCTCTTGTAATTTTTCACAATCCTCTCGCAATTTAACAACTTTGAATAACTTTGTGTCATCAGCAAATTTAATTACCTCATTCCCATTTCTAGATCATTTATAAATATGTTAAAAAACAGCGGTACCAGCAAAAACCCATGGGGAACCCCACTATCTACCTTTCTCCATTGAGAATACTGACCATTTAACACTACCCTCTGTTTTCTTTTAACCAGTTTTTAATCCACAATAAAACACTACCTCCTATCCCATGACTCTCCAGTTTCCTCTGAAGTCTTTCATTAGGTACTTTGTCAACTGCATTTTGAAAATCCAGATACACAATATCGACTGGCTCACCTTTATCCACATATTTGTTCACCCCTTCAAAGAAATATAATAGATTGGTGAGTCAAGATTTCCCATCACTAAATCCATGCTGGCTTTGTCTCATCAATCCATACTTTTAAATATGCTCTGTAATTTTGTTCTTTATAATAGTCTATACCATTTTGCTTGGAACTGATGTCAGGCTCACTGGTCTATAATTTCCTGGATCACCTATGGAACCTTTTTTTAAAATTGGCATTACAGTGGCCACCCTCCAATCTTCCAGTACCATTCTTTATTTTAAAGATAAATTATATATTACTAACAATAGTTCTGCAAGTACATTTTTCAATTCTATCAGTACTCTGGGATGAATACAATCTAGTCCTGGTGATTTGCTACTCTTTCATTTGTCAAATTGTGCCATTACATCTTCCAGATTTATAGAGATTTCATTCAGTTTCTCTGACTCATCAGCTTTGAGTACCATTTATAGCACCAGTATCTCTACCAAATCTTCCTCAGTGAAGACTGAAGGAAAAAAATAATTTAATCTCTCCACTATGGCATTGTCTCCCATGAGTACCTCTTTTACCCCTTGGTCATCTAGCAGTCCAACTGATTCTTTTGCCAGCTTCTTGATTTTAATATACCTTAAAAAAATTTTACTATGTGTTTTTGCCTCCAATGCAATCTTTTTTTCAAAGGTGCTCTTTACCTTCCTTATCAGCGCTTTGCATTTGATTTGCCATTCCTTATGCTGTTTCTTATTATTTTCAGTCAGATCCTTCTTCAACTCTCTGAAGGATTTTCTTTCAGCTCTAATAGCTTCCTTCACTTCACTTTTTAACCATGCCAGCTGTCGTTTGGTCTTTCTTCTTCCTTTTTTTAATACATGGAATATATTTGGCCTGGGATTCCAAGATGGTATTTTTGATCACCATCCATTCCTGATGTACATTTTTGATCTTTGCAGCTGCTCTTCTAAGTTCTTTTCACCTTTCTTCTTATTTTATCATAGCCTCCTTTTTGAAAGTTAAATGCTAGTGTATTGGATTTCCTGTGTGTACTTACTCCAAAGCTGATATCAAATCTGATCATATTATGATCTCCGTTATCAAGTGGCCCCAGCACCATTGCTTCCTGCACTAGATCATGAGTTCCACTAAGGTCAAAGTCTAGAATTTATCATCCTCTTGGCTCCTGTGCCAGCTGCTCTGTAAAGCAGTCCTTAATGTCATCAAGGAATTTGTATAATAGTGCTACAGCTATGAGCCTTGGTCTCATGCTTAGCTTTGGTTCAGGCTCCAAAATGAGAGAAAAGCTTGCAGGCCTGTGTAACTCTGACTTGACCTCCAGTGTTGGAGCACTGCAGAGAACAACAGGAAATTACAAGGGTGGGGGGGTCTAACTGACAGAGTGACATTGTTTAGCAACATGGTAGGAAAGGAAATGTTTGTGGTCAGAACAGCCAGGTGCAAGGGAATTGCAAAAGTTTGTGGTTAAGCAAGCTAAGGATGAGAACATATTTAAGATTTGAAGCTACTCATTAGCATAAGCCAATCAGTGTTAACCATGACATAACATAGATCCTATCAGATGTGCTTACTGTCATATTACCGATATCCTGTATGAACATATAAAAGTTAGGGTAATTCCTGCTTCAAGTTAGAGAGAGGGGTGGTCACTCTCTCTCTGTGGGAAAGCAATACATTGCGTTAGAATTGGCAAATTACCCAATTGCTTTCCCATGAATACCTTTGAGTGATAAAATATATCACATAAGACTAAAACCCAGATAGCACCTGTTTGCAACTGGGGAATTATATTCCTATAACCAATGGAATGGTATTTCTCATGACAAATAGTGTTCTGTAAATTATGTCTGCAGACTAATGGTTAATTGTAATTATACTTGATGCCTAAGAAATAAAATATACCTTCTTATACTCTTAACTATATTTAGTATGTGTTCTTGGCTACTTATGAGCTAGTACACAGTTCTGGTAAGTAAGGAGTTCAGATATACAAGGTGAATATATTAAAAGCAGCCTTAGGGAGTTTCCTTTGCTCAAGATACCTCCATTTGGTCTGGGGGTGTTTTGGGGACTGGAAATAACCCAGAATTAATTCAAATTTTACCTCCCTAGCATGCCCTGAAGTTACATTTACCCAGTCAATATCAGAGTAATTGAAATCACCTATTATTATTGTGTTCTCCAGTCTTTTAGCCTCTCTAATTTCTGATAACATTTCTACATTTGTCTGTTAATCCTGGCCAGGTGGATGGTAGTACAATCCTATCACCATCCTTTTCCCCTTTAAACATGGAATTTCAATTCGTAGGGATTCCAAGATGTCCTCGATAAATATAGCAACTGCTATACAACACATTGGTATCATCCATTAGCTAGACGACTGATCTGGGACTTTAATTGTGGAAACTTGCAGTTCACTACTTCATAATCACATTCATCTGAAGCTGAATAAGTCCCAAGATGGATTAGTGTCAACACGGCTTTGTGTTTCGCTAAACGACGTCTTCTAGAAACTAAAACTAAAACATTCAATACATATGAAACATATCACCACCTCCTTAACATCCCAAAAATATTCTCACAAAATAATAACACAAGTAAATATAACTACCATAACTTGTTGCTTGTTTACAACATCTTCACACGGCCATCACTGGTGTGGAACTCTTACTAGACAAGACCCCCTTCTACCGGAACTCTATGTCAGGAGTTTGTCTGTTAGTAGAACTGACTCCTTACTAACATCATTGAGCCCCTGTACACCTATGTCCAATCAATTTCTTTATTCAAATCCCAGGGCTCAATGGTGTTCCAGGAAAATATATGTAGCTCTTTATGAACTAACATATCTTATATATGCCCCCCTCTATGTAGCAAAACCTGTTGAAGAGCTATGAGTCATAAATTCTCCACACTGTGTTTTGTTATACTCCAATTAAAGGGACATCATCTTGATTAAGTCTTAGATTACTCAAATGTTGTGCAATTCTATGTTTCACTGTGTTTTTAGTCTACTCCAGATGCCATTTTTCACACAGGCATTTGATCCTATAAATAACCTGCTTGGATGAAAAATCAGTATTTTTTTCTCAACTTATATTTTCTAGTAGTATTGGATTTGAATTTGAAGTTAATTAACTCATTGTTCCAGTATCATTTTTAGGATATGTAGTTATTATATATTATGAATTGTATGCATATATATATGGATAACCTTAGTGGTAAGCCAAATGTTCAGTAAGATTTTTTTAAAGTTGTTACTAAAGGTGTTTTGATTTTGAGGAACATTACATATCAATGATTCACATATTGTAGATTGTGATTATTAATCATTGTATTTATGTGATAACCCTGTTTTATTTAATGATTATTCATTGTGGATATCCTTAAAACCTGGCTGAATGGAGTTCCTCCAGGACACATTTGAGAGTCACTGAGCCATGCAATCAAAATAGAAGTCAGTGAATAGTTATATGTGTCCTTGAGTACTTCAGAATTGGAGGCAACGTTCTCAATTTTTATTTTGTTACCCTGCACTTTCCCACTCATGGCAGGCTCAATGCAGCTTACATGGCACAATGGAAGGTTAAGTGACTTGCCCAGAGTCATAAGGAGCTGCCTGTGCCTGAAGTGGGAATCAAACTCAGTTCCCCAGGACCAAAGTCCACCACCCTAATCACTAGGCCACTCCTCCAATTGGTTCAAGAATTTCCTAACCACATGATCATATCAAGTGACATCAAATTCGATTACATCAGCTACATGGACACCAGAATGCGGAGTTCCACAGGGATCCCCTCTATCACTGACCTTATTCAACCTAATGATGATACCCTTGGCCAAGCTACTATCAAAACAAAACCTCAACCCATACATATAAGCTGATGACGTAACAATCTACATCCCATTTAAACAAGATTTAAAAGAAATCTCCAATGATATCAACCAAAGTCTACATATCATGCACTCATGGGCAGATGCATTTCAGCTGAAACTTAATGCAGAAAAAACCCAATGCCTAATACTCACCTCTCAACACAATACGAACAAATTCACCACCATCAATACACCAAAACTGAACCTACCAATCTCGAACACCCTAAAGATTCTTGGAGTTACCATAGACCGACACCTAACACTTGAGAGCCATGCGAAAAATACAACCAAAAAGATGTTCCAATCAATGTGGAAATTAAAAAGAATAAGACCATACTTCCCAAGGACCGTCTTCCGCAATCTTGTACAATCATTGGTACGTAGTCATCTAGACTATTGTAATGCATTATACGCTGGCTGTAAAGAGCAAATACTCAAAAAACTCCAGACAGCCCAGAACACAGCAGCTAGACTTATATTCGGAAAATCAAAATATGAAAGTGCTAAACCCCTACGAGAAAAGTTACGTTGGCTTCCACTCAAAGAACGCATCACGTTCAAAATATGTACCCTAGTTCACAAAATCATTCATGGCGATGCCCCAGCCTACATGTCAGACCTGATAGACTTACCACCCAGGAATGCTAGAAAATCATCTCGCACATTCCTCAATCTTCATTTCCTCAACAGTAAAGGTCTAAAATACAAACTAACGCACACATCAACTTTTTCCTATCTGAGCACACAATTCTGGAACGCACTGCCATGCAACCTAAAAACGATTGATGAACTGACCGACTTCCGCAAACTACTGAAAACCCATCTCTTTGAAAGGACATACCACAAAGATCAACACATGTGAACTCTCCCACATGTAACCAAAACTGTTTTATTATGTTCTCTTGCTATATTACTATCATGTTTATAATATCTTCTTGTTACATTACTTTCTTGTTTTTCATTATCATGTAACCAAAATCCTTCTGTAATACCAAATGCCTACTCTCTTCTTATTTTCACTATTCATGATGTATTGTAAGCCACATTGAGCCTGCAAAGAGGTGGGAAAATATGGGATACAAATGCAACAAATAAATAAATAAATAAATAAATAAATAAATAAATAAATAAATAAATAAATAAATAAAACAGGTCTATTTTCCCTTTTCTTGTTGTACTGTTGTTTGATTCTGAGGGAACTGATCTTCTTGTTAAGCTGTGTCTCTGGGCATGGCCCTGAGCCTTGTGTGTGTGGTTTTGGTTTGAATCTTATGGATTACTTTCCTGTTACGTTTGCTCTTAAGCAAAGCCCTCTTATATTTCTCTGTATGTGTTGTTCTGGTTTGAATCTGTATGGATTACTTGCCTGTTAACTTTGCTCCCAAGCAAAGCCCTCTTCTGTTTTTCTGTGTGTGTGGTTCTGGTTTGTACCTGAATAGATTCCTTCCTTGTTATCTAGGCTCTCCAGCATAAACCTGTTCTTTTTCCTTGTGTGGTTTGCCTTGTTACTTTTCTCTGTTCAGATAGCCGGTTGTTGCCAGCCCAGCTGCTTTCCTTGATTATCTTACTTCTGTGCAGCTGTGTGTGCTCTGTCTCTGCCTGCTTTTCCTTTCCCTACCTGGCTGTGGGTGCTGGCTGAGTTCTGGTAAGAACATTGTTTGTTTTACCCTTTGTTTGCTTTACCTTTAGATAAGTAATAGAAGGGAATGGGGACAACAAATCGCTAGAAAATAATCACAAAATCTGGAATGACCCCAGGTAAAAAAATCCCAAAGTTGCCTGAAGTTAGTTGTCAGAAGGAAAAACGGCCTCAAACGACGCCGCACAACACTTGTCTTTGGTTGCCGTTTGATAGAATAGAGCAGTATCCTGACCTCCAAGACCCTGATGCAGCAAAAACAAAATGCTGGCCACCGTCGGCTTAGGATGAGATGAAGTAAACTGCCGCAGCAGCAGACAATGTGCTGGTTGCACACGAATTCGTTCAGCAGACACAGGCACAGGATAAGCCTGGTGTTACTAAATTACTTAAGATAAGTGCTGGCTTTGTATTCAAGCACATTCTACCAACTGTTTAGCCTGAAATATATAGCTCAGTTAACTCTGGAGTTGATTTGATGTTGCACAATTAATGCATGTTTTGCCACATTATTAAGGTGGTCCATACTCCAGTTCTTGAAAGTTTTTACATGCCGATGATGAAGAGAGGATCTGTGTGATCCGATTCAGCTCTATAGATACATTATATCAGTGAGCTCTTTGAGGCCGTTTTTCCTTCTGACAACTAACTTCAGGCAACATTTGGATTTTTTTTACCTGGGGTCATTCCAGATTGTGTGATTATTTTCTAGTGGTTTAAACCTTTGACTGCAGTGTAAGCCCTGCTTCTTTCTGATGTGTTTTAGAAGCAGCCCTTCCCTTTAGCCTACTTTAACTCTTTGTCAGCTGTGTTTGTCTCCTGATTCTTGTGAGCATTGCTCCTTATCTGATTTGTGTATGTAAAGGCAGCTTTCCGTGTTTGCTTGCTTTTCCCTTTATTTATTTTATTTATTTTATTGCATTTGTATCCCACATTATCCCACCTTTTTGCAGGCTCAATGTGGCTTACAATTCAACATGAGTTGTGGAAATCTGTCTGAGAAAATACATTTAGTATAGCAAAAGGATCTTATGGTAAAGGTGGTAATAATAACACATAGTAGATAATGTCTTAGCAAGTCTTAGAGTAGGACAGTTCTAGTTTCATAAGGAGGGTTCACATGTATTAATCTGTGTGGTATGTTCTTTCAAAGAGGTGGGTCTTCAATAGTGTCTGTTATTTGTCTCTGTGGCACAGCCTTGTGTATTCCTATAAGTGGCTTCCCTTTTCCCTGAGTGCTGTATGGTACAGCTTAGAGTGTTCCTTTGAACCAGTGGCGTAGCCAGACTGCCAGTTTTGGATGGGCCTGAACCTAAAGTGGGTGGGCACAAAATTTTCTCTCTACCCCCCTTCCCCAGCAAAATGTAGTCACACTAATCAGATGCATTTGTAACACAGGGGTAAAGTGCTGCTTTTCAGTGCATCAGGTTTCAGAAAATAATTTATTTAATAGCCTAACACCCTTTTCAATGAGCTTTCAGAGGCCAAAACCTCCTGCCTCAGGTCAGTATAACGCTGTTATGGTATCCTCTCCTGACCTAAGGAAGGAAGTATTGGTCTTTGAAACTTTATTAACACAGGTACCATATTACTTTATCCTAAATTAAAAATAAAATTATTTTCTTTACCTTTGTTGTATGGCCATTTACGTTTTCTCATTGTGTTGCTCCCAGTCTCTAGATTCTGCTTTCCTTCGTCTTTCTTTTGCCAGGGTTTCCTGTCCATTCGTCACCTATGGCTTTTCATCTTTTCCTTACCCTTGATCTCCACATGCCCCTTCCTCTTATTCTCCAGTCTTTCCCTACTCTGTCCTCTCCCTCTTTCCATCCAGCAGCTCCCCTCTTTCTCTCCCCATCCTTCCAGTGTCTCCCCTCTTTCTTTTGCATCCAGCGTCTCCTTTTTCTCCCTACCCTTCCATCCAGTGTCTTCCCTCTTTCTCTCCTTATCTTTCCACTCATCTACCCTCTCTCCTGATCCTTCCATCTAGTGTCTCTATCTCCCCTCTCCTTCTATCCAGTGCCTATCTCTCTACCCTTTTCTGTTCAGTCTCCTCCCTCTCTCCACATCCTTCTAGTTTCTCCGCTTTTTCTCTGCATCCTTTCATCCATCTCCCCTCTTTCTCTCCCTATTCTCCCATGTCCAGCAGCTCTCTCCCCTCTAGTCTCTTCTTCCTCTTCTTCCCTTGTCCAGCAGCTCTCCAGCCCCTTCCTCCTCTCCCTCCCATATCCAGTAGCTCTCTCCCTTCCAGCCAGTCCCTTCTTCCTCTCCCTCCCATGTCCCAGCAGCTTTCTCCCTTCCCTCCAGTTCCTTCTTCCTCTCCCTCCCATGTCCCAGTAGCTCTCTCCCTTCCCTCCAGTCCCTTCTTCCTCTCCCTCCCATGTCCAGTAGCTCTGTCCCTTCCAACCAGCATCTGTCCCTTCCCACTCTCCATTCAGTAACTGTCTCTTCCAAATCTTCCTCCTCTCTTCTTTCTGACTCTTTCTTTCAGGATCCCATCCAGCCCCTCTCTTCCTCCTTCCAACCAGCACGTGTCCCTTCCCTTTCTCACTCTGACCCTCCCATCCAGCTCCTGTCCCCTCTGCCATCTTCCCCTTTCCTTCCAGCATCTGACCTCTTTCCCTTCCCCTCCCTCTGACACCCCACTGCTGCTAATGCTCCATCTTAAGCGCCTCGCGTCTGCTGCTCTGTCTGCCCTGCTCTGCCTGCAGCTGTAAGCGATTTGCTCATCGGCCCTTCCTTCACCGTGTCCCCCCCTCTCAGAAATAGGAAGTTACATCAGAGGGCGGGACATGGTGAAGGAAGGGCCGATGAGCAAATCGCTTTACAGCTGCAGCAGCGCAGAGCAGGGTAGAGAGAGCAGCTAACGCGAGGTGCTTCACCGTCCGATTCTTCTTTTAAGGTTGGGTTCCGGGTGGTCTGCTCCTCGACGGAGCTGCGATGCCGGCGGGGCGGATCACCCCACCTTGGTACGACGATGTTGGGGCGGGCCTGGAGGGAAAGTGGGTGGGCCTGGGCCCATCCAGGCCCACCCGTGGCTACGCCCCTGCTATGAACGGCTTCCTTCTTTCCTTGAGTGCTTTGTGGCACAGCCATGAGTGTTTCTTTTCTATGGAGGTGTGGCCTTGTCTTGAGTTTTCCCTGTGTGATTTCTGTTTAGTCCTCCCTGTGAGGTTTCTGTTTTGATTTTGAGTGGGTTGCTCTAGTGCAGCCTTGAGCGGTCTCTCTGTGTGGCACAAGTGGGCCATTCTTCCGTTTAGCTGTGCCCACTAGCACAGACCTGTGCATCCTCTTTCTTTGATTCTGTCTGAGTGGGTGGTTCTTCTGTTTGCTGTGACTACTAGCTCAGCCTTGAGCTGCCTCTCTGTGTGACATGAGTGGACAGCTCTTCCATTTAGCTGGGACTACAAGCTCAGCCTTTAACTACCTCTCTGTGTGATTTCTGTTTGACTTGGTTAGGATTATTCATTTACAGCTGTGGTTCTAGCACAGTCCTATGCATGCTCTCTGTTTGGTTCTGTTTAAGTGGGTGGTTCTTCTGTTAGCTGTGACTACTAGCTTAGCCTTGAGCTGCCTCTCTGTGTGGCACGAGTGGACTGTGCTTCCATTTAGCTGGGACTACTAGCTCAGCCCTGAGCTACCTCTCTGTGTGATGTCTGTTTGACTTGGTTAGGACTATTCATTTATAGCTGTGGTTCTAGCACAGTCCTATGCATGCTCTCTGTTTGGTTCTGTTTGAGTGGGTGGTTCTTCTGTTAGCTGTGACTACTAGCTTAGCCTTGAGCTGCCTCTCTGTGTGGCACGAGTGGACTGTGCTTCCATTTAGCTGGGACTACTAGCTCAGCCCTGAGCTACCTCTCTGTGTGATGTCTGTTTGACTTGGTTAGGACTATTCATTTATAGCTGTGGTTCTAGCACAGTCCTATGCATGCTCTCTGTTTGGTTCTGTTTGAGTGGGTGGTTCTTCTGTTAGCTGTGACTACTAGCTTAGCCTTGAGCTGCCTCTCTGTGTGGCACGAGTGGACTGTGCTTCCATTTAGCTGGGACTACTAGCTCAGCCCTGAGCTACCTCTCTGTGTGATGTCTGTTTGACTTGGTTAGGACTATTCATTTATAGCTGTGGTTCTAGCACAGACCTATGCATGCTCTCTGTTTGGTTCTGTTTGAGTGGGTGGTTCTTTTGTTAGCTGTGACTACTAGCTTAGTCTTGAGCTGCCTCTCTGTGTGGCACGAGTGGACCGTGCTTCCATTTACCTGGGACTACTAGCTCAGCCCTGAACTACCTCTCTGTGTGATGTCTGTTTGACTTGGTTAGGATTATTCATTTACAGCTGTGGTTCTAGCACAGTCCTATGCATGCTCTCTGTTTGGTTCTGTTTGAGTGGGTGGTTCTTCTGTTAGCTGTGACTACTAGCTTAGCCTTGAGCTGCCTCTCTGTGTGGCACGAGTGGACTGTGCTTCCATTTAGCTGGGACTACTAGCTCAGCCCTGAGCTACCTCTCTGTGTGATGTCTGTTTGACTTGGTTAGGACTATTCATTTATAGCTGTGGTTCTAAGCCCAGTCCTGTGCTGCCTTTCTGTGTGGTTTTCTTATCTTTTACTTTTGGTTTCTACCATGTAAGTCTAAGTGGGGTTGTCTTTCCCCCTTCAGTTTCTTTGTGCCTGTGTGTAGTGTACAGTAGTGTCTTTTGACCCCTTGTTTGTGGCTCTGTTTAGTGCAATGTGTGTGCATTGCTTGAGTAGTACTTGCTCAAGAGATTATGTTCTGTTTCTTTTCCCTTCCCTCTGGTATGATTCGGTTCCAGTTCAGCCATGAGGCCCGTACGCTTAGACTCTGTACGAGTGGGTTCCGGATCGGCCTTGCGGCCCACCTGAGTGGTCTATCTCCCTTTTCTTGTGGTGCTTGTTGCTTGCCTTGAGTGTGCGCTGTCTATTTGCATGTCTGGTATCCTGTTTGTATTGAGTGCTTGGTTCACCTCTGCTCTGTGCCTCCCCAGAGGACTTGTCTGCTGCAGCCTGGCTGCAGCCCAAGGGCTCACCATCCCGGGTTCTGTGACATTTAGTATCAAGTTTCTTATCCCCACATATTGATGTAAACTGTTGAGAATGTTTAAGATGTCATTAATAGCTCTTCTCGAACAAACATTATCTTCCTCCAATTATGTTTAATGCCATGAAGTAACTAACCCGCTAGTCTCACTCACATACACAAAGAGTGACTCAGGCTGCATATACTGCAGCAGGACTTGTTTATCCACTCCTACCCTAGCTGAGATAATATTTAACCATTTCTCTGACCTCATGTGCACCTTTCTTGAAATCAATCACCTTACTTTCTAACTCTTCCTACTTTCTTACCTATCTATATGTTACATCTTTGCTTTACCCTTCACTATCAATTATAATGTTCTAATACGTATTGTGTTGACATTGTAAATAGTATAAATTACAAAAAATCAGGAAGAACAAATCCAACAAACCAAGTTAAACCATAAACTCACTATAATAAACTTGGGTTCAAAATAATTTATCTTTTTTTATATATGTACTTTAAAATGCTATAAATATTATAAAGTGTTTTAAATGTGCTCAGACCATACCATTTACACCCATTATATCCCCAAGATGAATATGTGGTGGTGTCACAGTGGAACCATCATTGCACATACGATGTTCCGCCTCCTAATATTTGTGTATGTACATACAGCTGAGCCCAAGTACATCTTTATCACCACTGTATGCATATATCTATAATACATATGTATAGGTCATAAACTACTCACATTAAATACTGTTAGGCTTGAGCTCAAACCTTCGCCCATACATTATGGTGCATTCCATATTACCATCCAATACATAGATAATAGAACATACAATACAACATTTGTTTGAACCTAAAGGAGGTATATGTTAGTTCATGACACCCTGATCTCACTTCTCCCACATATCTTACATAAACCAACCCACAATGCGATATACACATATATTCACACAGTTATTTCACTTCCCTTGGGGTATATTGTGCTCGTGCTTGTGCTTCATTAAAATCACATATCATTCATCCATTCCAATCTTGCCATCACAATAACTGCTCCCTTTTGGCGCAACACCTACTACTACTAACTTTCTTATAGCGCTACTAGATATGTGCAGTGCTATATACTAAACATGTAAGAGACAGTCCCTACTCGACAAAGATTACCATCTAATCAAGACAGACAAACAGGTCAAATAAGGGATAAGGGAATTACTTAAGGTGGCAATGATAAAAAAAGGCATGGGTACTGAACAAGTGAATAGGAGTTAGGAGTTAAAATCAGCCTCAAAAGTTGGACTTTTAGCCTAAATTTGAAGATGGCCTGAGATGGAGCTTATACAATAAACACATTCATGAGTGTTGAAATGTTACATAAGTCAAATTATACGAAGGGTCATTAAAAGATAAAAAATAAATTGCAATCAGATGAAGCTAAAATAAAAAATAAAATATACAAATAATAATGGATGTATTCATATTATTAATTAAGAATATATTATTTTAGCGGAAACTTCTAGAAAATGCAGTGACACTTTGAAAGTTGAGTTCAACTAATCAGTTGAAACTGTTAAACAATCAGATGTTAATTTTGAACAAACATATGATGATTTCAATAAACACATGGATGATTTTAGATCAGATATCAAGAAAGTTAAAAGAGATAAATTTAAACATGATTACCACATGGGAAAAGTATATCCTTGGAATTAAGCTAGAGAAAGAAAGAGATCCATGAGATGTCCTAGGTCCTTTTCAAACACTTATGGTCCTAAACGTCATTATCCATTATCTAATACATCTACTATTCGAAGTCCTACACACCCTAAACAAATCAGACCTTTAGAGATACATAGTAGGAAGTGAATAAGAAACGATTCAGATGATTTTTTTACCTCACCCCCTAGTAGTCCAGTTGCCACTCCAAACACCAATCAAGAGCAACTTTTTTTAGATCGCCTCTGGGACAGAAACAAGGGCAGACCCAACCATGTAAACTTCGGGGACAGAGACCCTTGGAGAACACATTTCCCAATGTGAGGTAGAGGCAGGGGCAGAGGCAAGGGCAGGGGCAGGGATTGGTAGACAATGCAATTATGGCATTAGATTTACCAATCTTCAATTTATCCCATTCTTTGAATGATAGTCAATTGAAAATTCTCCAAAAAGGCCTCTCATTCGTTCCAAAAGCCAAATATGATTCTTTTCAAACAAGAATTGACATTTACAAATTCATTAGGAAATTACAAACAACACTTTTCTTCTCAGAATAATCAGCCCCCTATATTGATATGTCGGTTGTCAAAAATAAATCTAACTAGATTTCACCAGGAGCAATGGGCCCATTGATCTTTGCTTTTCAAAAATGTATATTAGAATATATTTCTAAATTAGAGAATGAAGGAAATATGAGATATCACAACCTCACTAAAGAAGAAAGTCAAGCATTCAAAACTCTATCTTTGAACACTAAAATAGTCATCAAACCTGCCGATAAAGGAGGGGGGATCGTCATACTTGATCGACATGACTACATTACAGAAATAGAAAGACAGATATCAGATCCAGAATATTATTTGTCTTTGGTCCATGATCCCACAGAAGAACTTAAGAAAGACATCAAAGAGATTGTTTTCTTTGTGCACAATGCAGGATATATCACTCCTAAAGAGAGTGATCTTCTTCTTGTTGAATATTCTACAATACCTACAATATACATTTTACCAAAGGTCCATAAGACTCTTCATCATCCTCATAGTAGACCAATAATATCTGCTAATGATATGGTTCTATTTTAGAACCATTATCTATTTTTGTGGACCATTTTGTGGACCATTTTCTCAGACCGATTGTACCACAGATTACATCCTTTGTCCGTGACTCCACACATTTCATCAACATGCTAGACTCTTTTGACGGTGACCTTTCAGACACATTGCTGGTCACATTGGACATTGAATCCTTATATACAAATATCCCACAGTTGAAGGCCTTATCCATTATAGATGACACACTTAGACGAAGGACTGTTACTGGTCGCATTCCTAACAGGTTTATTTTTGGCAGTGGCCACCATTGCTTTAACCAAGAACTTTTTTTGCATTCCAGGGAAGATTTTTTTCAACAGAAAGGGCATAGTCATGGGTGCTTCCATGGCTTCTGACCTGGCAAATATTTATGTAGCACATTTGGAGAAACAGTCCTCTGTGATCACCCATTCATTTAAGAGGTTTGTTTTAACAAACGTTATATCAACAATATTTTCATCATTTGGAAGAGTCCAGGGACACGCATTGAAGAATTTCATTCTTGGCTCAACATCAGGAATCAAAACCTCAAATTTCAAATACAATATCATCAAGATACAATTTCTTTTTTGGACATACTGATACATAAGGATTCATACTCATTCACCATGACAATTTACAGAAAAAAACACAGACAAAAATCTCCACTTTCAAAGTTATCATCAACAAGCATTGAAGAACCATCTTCCCTTCTCACAATTCCTCAGATTGAGAAGACTTTGTACACATTTAGTAGATTTCAAGACACAAGCTGCTCACATGAGAAAAAGATTTCTCGAAAGGGGATATCCAGAGAAAACTATCAAGGAAGGATATCATAAAGCTTTGATGGCCAAAAGAGAGACCTTACTTCAACCACAAGATCACAAGACCACATCTGACCTTGTATGAACTATGAAGTTTTCTTCTGTCTAACCATATCAAAAGGACTATTAAAAGGTTCTGGCCAATTTTTGAGAATCACCCCTATTTTCCAGGCACAGGTCCGCAACAAAAATTTAAAAGAAATCTTGGTACCATCCACATTGCCTGATACCACAAATTCCATTATCAACCATACTCAGTGCTTTTTTTGTAGAAAAAAAGGTGCCAGTACTCATTATGGGCGTGGGTCACCACATATGGCCCCCACCCCTATGATAGCCACACCCACATTAGTCACACCCCTTATACCAGCCATGGCGCATATAAACAGACATCATTGAAAATATTATACTAATATAGGGAAAAAAATAATGTGATTTTTTTTTTTATTATAAATAATTTCTGTAAGCTGTTACAGCTCCAGTATACCCAGTGCAAAATAAGACAGCAGATGTAAATTCTCAAATTGGACATATTCCAAACACTAAAATGAAAATAAAATTATTTTTTTCTACCTTTGTTGTCTGGTGACTGTTTTTCTATCCATATTGGTCCCAGTCTCTGATTCTGCTGCTCTCTATCTGTTCTTTTAACTCCATTTCCAGGGCTTCCTTTCCATTTATTTCTTTACTTTCCTCCTTTCTTCTTCATTTCTTGTCATACATCCATAAGTAAAAGCGGGGTGCTCCTCCATGAATTGACTGGAGGAGGTATAACGTTGATCCAGCTTTTGCCTATTTTCTCCATCCACGTGCAGTTTTTCTCCTCTCTTCCCTTTCTCTCATCTCCATCCATGTGCATCTTCTTCTTTCTTTTTTCTTTCCTCCCCTCCATCCATGTCCAGCACTTCTCCTCTCTTCTTCCCTCCATCCATGTCCAGCATTTCTCCTCTCTCTTCCCTCCCCTCTATCTATATAAAGCAATAATTCTCTCTTCCCTCTCTTCTATCCAAGTCCAGCATTTCTCCTCTCTCCCCACCAACCCCTCCATCCATCCATGTCCAGCAATTCTCCTCTATCTCCTGCTCTCCTCTCCATCCATTTCCAGCATTTTTCCTCTCTCCCCTGCCCTCCCCTCCCATCCATGTGCATCTACTTCCTGTCTTCCCTCCCCTCCATCTATGTCCAGCATGTCTCCGTCCTCTATCCCCTGCCCTCCCCTGTCATCCATGTCCAACGATTCTCCTCTCTCCCCTGCCCTGCCCTCCCCTTCCATCCATGTCCAGCAAATCTCTCTTCACTGACCTCCCCTTCCATCCACGTCCAGTATGTCTCCTCTGCCCCCTGCCCTCCCCTCTCATTTATGTCCAGTGATTCTCCTCTGCCCCATCCTCCCCTGCCATCCATGTCCAGTGAGTCTCCTCTCTCCCCCCTGCCCTCCCCCTCCCATCCATGTCCTACAATTCTCTCTTCCCCGTTCTTCCCTCCCATCCATGTCCAGCATGTCTCCTCTCTCCCCTGCCCAACCCTCCCATCCATGTCCAGCAATTCTCCTCTCTCCCCTGCCCTCCCATCCATGTCCAGCGAGTCTCCTCTCTCCTCTGCCCCCCCATCCATGGCCAGTGATTCTCCTCTCTCTCCTGCCCTACCCTCCCATCCATGACCAACATGTCTTCTCTCTCCCTAGTCCATGTGTCAGCCCTCAGCCTCCTTCTCCCATCCCCAGAGTCAGACTCTTCTCCCTAAATCAGCCCCCTTCTCCCAGCCCCAGCAAAAGACCCTTCTCTCTCCTCAACCCCTAGCACCCAGCATGTGCCCTGTTCTCCCATCCCCAGTCTGCCATTCATCCAGACCAGCCCCTACATCAGACCCTCTCCCAACCTCCGTTGAGTTCTGGCGCCCAAGCCCCACCTGCCTGGTCCGCCCTTTGCTTCCCGACAGCCCTGAATTCCGTTCGACACCCAGCCCCGCCCCGCGACGCATTTCAATCTTTTATTATTTTTTTACGTGCAGTCGAAACGCCGGCGTTCATAAGAGGACAAGGCTTGCCTCCTCCTGCCTTCCCTGCTTCGTTCCCTGTGTTCCACCTTCCTGTGACGTAGTTTCCTGTTCCCACGAGGGTGGGACACTGAGGGAATGAAGCTGGAAAGGCAGGAGGAGGCGACCCTGGTCCTCCTATGAACGTCCGCGTTTCGACTGCACGTAAAAAAATAATAAAAGATTGAAACGCGTTGCGGGGGGGCTGGGTGTCGAACGCAATGCAGGGCTATCGGGAAGCAAAGGGCGGGCCAGGTAGGCGGGGCTGGGGTGCCGGAACTAGACGGGCGGCAGGAACAGAAAGAAGTGGCTGGGGAGCCTCGGAAAAAAGGTGCCGGTACGCCTTACCGACGTGTACCGGCACAAAAAAAGCACTTACCATACTGCACATCACTCACTTGGATGGTGTTCTGTGTGCAAGCACTCTCTAGACATTAGAGTGTTTGAAGATCAGAGGACTGGAAAGAAATTCATTTTATGACATTCCTCCACTTACAATACAAGTCATGTCATCTACGCTATTACATGTCCCTGCAATAAACTATATATTGGTAAAACCACAAGACCAATCAAAACCAGAATAATCGAACATAGGAGTTGCATCAAACACCAGGTCCAATCTGCACCATTGACAGAACATTGGTCCTCTGCAAACCATACCATTGATGACTTTAGATTTTTTGTAGTTAAACATTTTGTCAAGAGATGGCGCCAGGAGGATTTAAACATATTACTAAATAGAGAAGAACAAAGATTCAATTTTTATTTCAACAGTCTACAGCCCTGTGGATTAAACTTGGAAATAGACTACAGTGTTTTCCTCTAAGATTCAGTAGCTAATTCAGATACACATAATTGAATAATAGTCACATTTGATTTTACCCATAAAACTTTCCTTGGATTTACTGTTATCGATGTGGTTTACTATTTATTATTTACTATTTTTTTTAGTTTTCATCTTTTTTGTGTTGTTACCTTTGATTTCTGTTATTCACATGTTCAAGTATTTGGATTTTTATTTAATCATATTCATAACTGTTTTATTTGAAGTTTCATTTATATTAAGGCATTATTTAATCATATTTATAACTGTTTTATTTGATGTTTCACTTATATTAATGCATTGTTTTTATATCTATAATTTTCAATTTTCTGGAAAGAGTGATTTAATTACCACAGTGCATTAGTGATTCTCCAATCACTGAGATATCCATTATTGCAATATGTGTTAATTTTATTCTTTGCATTTATTGTTTGCTTTTAATTTCGTACAAATGCATTCCTAACGTTTCTGATATGTCCTTATTTATGAAATTTGCACAGGTTTAAAGAATTATAATATTCAAAATAACTAGTTCGATTTTATGTTATGAACTTTACATGTTGTACAAATCACTATTAATCAGTTATGATATGAGACGTCATTTTTGTTCTCTCAATTATCTCTGTTTTTACAAAAACCTCTCCTATTTGTTCGTGCAGTCAGGATGCAATATGTTTATTTCATTGAACGACACAATGTAACATATTTCATATAATTTATCTTTACACATCAGTGATTTACCTTCTGTCACTATCACTTGCAAAATCTCCATATAAGCACCGCATAAGCACTAACACACTGTTTTGTTTTTAAGGCACAGCAGAAATTGTGTTTATGTTTCTACAATAACCATATGCATTGAAAATGATTCTGGCACATCATACGCCAAAATTGTTTTTATTTCATGTTTATCACTCTGCAGTGATACTTCACAATAGTAATATTATTTAAAGTTTGTCTTCTCATATTCAACTTTGAATATTTATTTAAAAGGCTCCATGACACTTGAGACGCCATGCACCTTTCATCATCATTACTGCGTCATTATTCCATCACGTCCATCACCAAACGGTAACATGTTCAAGTCTCAGTAGTAGATATACATTTTCTCATATAGTCACTAAAAATGGAGGCACGTTTGTTTTTATTATTTTAAAAAAACAATTCTTTAATCAAATAGAATAAACTGGTAGTTCACATGTCACACAATTTGACATAATTATTCCAACGTCATTTCCCATATATTAGCCTTTTAAACTGGTGCCATTCCTAAACATTCCGTTTACTTCTTTTACATCATAGACAAGCTTTGCCGCCACGGTGTTCTGCAGCACAGAATTCTTTCAATCCACAGGTAAGTCCCTCATTCCAACTTTTTTAACAAAGAAGGCGTGGAGGGGCATAATCGATCGGGGCACCCAAGTTGTCATGAGGACGGCCTCATTAAGGGGCAGGGCAACCCGTATTATCGAAATAAGATGGGCGTCCATCTTTCATTTCGATAATATGGTCGGGGATGCCCAAATCATGAAATTTAGGTCGACCTTAGAGATGGCCGTCCTTAGGTTGTTTTTGAGATCGGCGTCCCCGGTTTTCAGCGATAATGGAAACCGAGGACACCCTTCTCAAAAATGACCAAATCCAAGCTATTTGTTCATGGGAGGAGCCAGCATTCATAGTGCACTGGTCTCCCTCACATGCCAGGACACCAACCGGGCACCCTAGGGGGAACTGCAGTGGACTTCACAAATTGCTCCCAGGTGCATAGCTCCCTTACCTTTGGTGCTGAGCCCCCCCCCCAACCCCCCCAACCCACTCCCCACAACTGTACACCACTACCATAGCCCTAAGTGTTGAAGGGGGGCACCTACATGTGGGTACAGTGGGTTGGGGGGGTTGGAGGACTCAACATTTACCACCACAAGTGTAACAGGTAGGGGGGATGGGCCTGGGTTCGCCTGCCTGAAGTGCACTGCACCCACTAAAAACTGCTCCAGGGACCTGCATACTGCTGTGATGGAGCTGGGTATGACATTTGAGGCTGGCATAGAAGCTGGAAAAAATGTTTTTAATTTATTTTTTGGGTGGGAGGGGGTTGGTGACCACTGGGGCAGTAAGGGGAGGTCATCCCCGATTCCCTCCGGTGGTCATCTGGTCAGTTCGGGCACCTTTTCGAGGCTTGGTCGTGAAAAAAAATGCACCAAGTAAAGTCTTCCAAATGCTCTCAGGGACGCCCTTCTTTTTCCATTATTGTCCGAGAATGCCCATCTCTAAATCATGCCCCAGTCCCACCTTCGGTACGGTGCCGACACGCCCCCTTGAATTTTGGTCTTCTCCGCGACGGAAAGCAGTTAAGGATGCCCCAAATCGGCTTTCCAGTATGCCGATTTGGGCGACCCTGAGAGAAGGACGCCCATCTCCCGATTTGTGTCAGAAGATGGGCGCCCTTCTCTTTCGAAAATTCCCCTGATAATGCCCTTAAAATTTAAAGCATACTTTATAGGTATTTTTGTTATCTCAACAATCAGGATGAGATATTGGTTTTTATTTTGTGGCGCCAATTTTTTGAACGCTGTCGGTAACAATCCATTTGGCACAATTGATCTATGGAACGTACGCCAGACACTTTTATACGTATCTGCCACAGTAATGACACTTTGATTTTGTTCTTTTTAAGAAAATATCATTGGTTTGGTGCTATTTGTATGTCGCTGGCACTCTCTTATATGATTCATTGTGGGGAGACAATCATTGCCAGTTTACACTGACCACACATATAGGTTCTCACAAATCACACACTTTTTTGATTTATAGCATGTTTCCTTTTTTTATTATTTTTATCGATGCACTGCCACACATGTTTACTATCACTTCTATTGTTTTTAATTTATCACAAAACATAGGGTACACCATACTGTTCTCACAATTACCAGCTGCACCCAACTGCATGTTTATCCTTGTGCATTTTGATTTGTTATGATACATTTTAAATGCCTTAATTTTACTTTTTTATTCTTTATTTTAGAAGCCACACAGCTATACTCCTCTTGGTTAAGAAATTAGCTACAACACAAGAGGTATATAAATTCCATATACATATTTACTAAAGTTCATGATACGTTATTTATTGTTTTTTCACACATTTACATGTTTTTATATATTGTTTTAAAAAATAGTACATACCATCGACATATGGCTTTATTTGTTTATTTATCTATTGAACGATTCTTAATTCAATAATAATTAATAATATGAATACAATTAAGACTATCACTCATCCATTATTATTTGTATATTTTATTTTTGATTTTAGCTTCATCTGTTTGTTTGCAATTTCATTTTTATCTTTTAACGACCCTTCATGCAATTTGATTTATGTAACATTTCAATACTCATGAATGTGTTTATTGTATGTTAATTTTAAGCATGTCACTTTCATTTGTTTAATTCATTTATTTATTTACTTAGTTACTTATTTTGCTTTCTATGTAAATTCAATAGACCCCTGATGTAGGCCTTAGTGCCGAACACGGCTGTGTTGGGTCATTTTTTAGCTGTTGATATAAAAGACTTCCTGACATCCTCTTTGAGCTGTCCTCACTTTTTTGCACGTGACAGTTTTCCTCCTCCTTTTTGTTTTCCTGAGATGGAGCTTGACATACTGACTCAGGAAGTCTATTCCATGTGCATGGTGCAGCAAGATAAAAGGAATGGAGTCTGGAGTTGACAGTGGAGGGGAAGGGTACAGATAGGAGAAATTTACGCAGTGAACGGAGTTCCTGGGGAGGAGTGTAGGAAGAGATAAGAGTGGAGAGGTTCTGAGGAGCTGCAGAGTGAAGGCACTTGCAAGTCAATAAGAGGAGTTTGAACTGTATACGGAAATGGATAGGAGGCCAATGAAGTGACTTGAGCAGAGGGCTAAAATGAACGTAGCAACACTGGTGGAATATAAGTAAAGCTGCAGAAGTTTTAACAGATTGAAGTGAAGAGAGATGGTTTAGTAGGAGACCTGTGAGAAGCAAACTGCAGTAGTCTAAGCATGAGGTGACGAGAGTACGGATAAGGATTTTGGTAGTATTTTCAGAAAGGAAAGGACAAATCTTGGTTTTAATAGTCTATTGGATATGTGTAGAGAAAGAGAGAAAGAAGAGTCAAAATTGAACCCGAGTTTGTAAGCTGATGAGACAGGGAGGATGAGAGTGTTATCCACAAAGATAGAGAAAGGGGGAAGAAGATAGGTGGGTTTATGGGAAAAGATAAGAAGCACTCTCTTAGTCATGTTTAGTTTCAGATGGTAGTGAGACATCCAAGCAGCAATGTCAGGCAGGCAGGCTGACACTGGGGCCTGGATTCCCACTAAAATTTCTGGTGTGACGGGTAGATCTGGGAATCATCAGCATAAGGTTGATATTGAAAGCTGTGGAAGGAGAGTAAATCATGTCTTGATGAGTGCCTATCAGAGTCGCATAACAGCTCCTCCCACTACTGCCCTGAGAAAGTTTTGATTAAAAAAAGCATCAGAATCAGATTAAAACAGCTCAGTTCTTACTATTAGCAGGGTGTTAATGCCAGAACCGGTGGTGGGAGGCAGGGCTGTGGTTGGGGAGGCAGAATAGTGCTGGGCAGACTTATACAGTCTGTGCCCTGAAAGGACAGGTACAAATCAAGGTAAGGTATACACAAAAAGTAGCACATATGAGTTTATCTTGTTGGGCAGACTGGATGGACCGTGCAGGCTTTTTCTGCCGTCATCTACTATGTTACTATATGTGTAATGGCTACAGTGTAACAAATCACCTCAGGAGTTGACGTCCTTATGACCCGAAGGTCAAGCATGCCTGTTAAAGTCGGGCATCAGCGACTCCCACTACTTCCCCAGAGAAAGTTTTGATGAAAAAAAAAAGCAGCAGAATTAGTTTATGATAGCTCAGTTCGTACTATTAGCAGATACGTAATGGCTGCAGTGTGGCTACAGCAGACCTGTCAAGTCCCCACACTGAGTGGAAAACTCCTGCTTTTTTAGGTCATGTCCCACAATACCGCTGGGGAGAGAAACATTCCTCGCTCAGCAGCCTCAAGGCAGGAAGATATGTGTGCTCCTCTTTCTCTCTCTTTCCTGCTCCTTCAATCTGGCGTTCCTCACTCCCTCTGCTCTTCCCCATGCCCCCCCCCCCCAATCTGGCCTTCTATCACTCCATCTCAGGGTTACCATTCGTCCGGATTTCCCCGGACATGTCCTCATTTTTGAGGGCCCTGTGGGGAGTCCGGGCGGATTTCCGCATTTCCCCGATTTGTCCAGGTTTCGTCAGGACGAATGGTAACCCTACCGTGATCCTGTAACGCGGCCGTTGCGAGAGGGTACGCCGACTCCGCCCTTCACTTACCATGTCAGCGGAAGGGGTTGCAACAGCAACACGTCATCTCTGTCCTCGACTCCTTGTCCTCTGATGCAAGGGCCGATGCAGCGCAGGCAGGCTACACAGGCAGGCAGCGTCTGTGTGCGTGCCAGTTAAAAGTGAAATCCCGGCTGCAGCAAGCTCGGACACTCCTCCGTACCGTAACTTTCCCAGTACTAGGTACTGTCTCAGGGCAGAAAAGTTTTTACATGTAATTTTTATGCTGTATTAAAACGACGCAGCCTGTCAGAGAGACAAAGGATACACCTAAATGGTTCTGTAAATATATATATGTATCTATTTTACATTTATGTTTGATACATTTCCAGGTGAGGATTAGGGAATAGCTGTCGGACAGTGTAGTAAATGTCTAAAGCTTGCAATCTTGGTATATGCTTCGGATCGTCCTTATAATATATATCTGAACATCTTTTGAAGTTTGTGAAAGGGTTACTTTCGGCTGCGCTGTGCTGTGTGAAGGCATTTTGCTGCTAGCTTTAGGTTAAGAAACGTTGTGACTGGGGCTTGTACTCTGAGCATTACGGTGACCGTCTAGAGCAAGTTGCCTGCTTCTCAGCCACCAGCCACTTTTCACAGCTGACCTGGCAGCAGCAGAAGGAATTGACTCTTTTCTCTGTCAGCATGGCACAGGTTAATTCATTTGGGGAGGAGATCAGATTTCTTGTAGGGGGAAGTTTATGGTGGCCACCTTTCAGCCCCCAGGAGTTCCCTGGCTGGGCTTGCCCTGTAGACTGAAGATTGCTGAGAGTAGGTGAGACAATGAAGGGCTCAGTCTCAGAAGTGGATAGAATGAGCACCTCTTCTGAAGCCCTTCAGGGACCCCAGAGTAGCATCACCATAAAGAATGAAAGCAAACTTCAGGTGGGATAAAACATCTTTAACTCACATCTACAGGTCCCTGCCAAGGAAAATATATGTTTAAATAAAATAAGAAATATTATAACTCCAGGTTTATAAAGCACACTTCTGGTCTCCATGCAAAAAGAGGTAAATGAACTACATTGTTCATGTTAAATCAAAAGCTTTACTGCTTCTTAACCAGGTGGAACAAGTGAAAGACTCAGACTTTCATAAAGCAGCAGAAAAATCCTTCTATTTACACTACTGTTCAGCCAGGTGAGGTGCAGAAAGGGGTGGGGTGAGGGCGTGAAAGGGGCGTGGAAAGGGGCGTGGAAAGGGTGTGAAATGGGGCATGGGCGGGGCAAGTGTCCTCTTTTTTTTTAGGACAAAAAATGGTAACCCCGACTCCATCTGACCGCCAAGCATGAGTTAGATCACTCAGTGGCAGCACTACAACTGTGTTCTTTCCAGCCAGCTTGCAGGGCTTTTCCTCTATCAGGTCCTACCCTCTGAAAACAGAAGTTGCATCAGAAGGGTGTGACCTAGCGGAGGGAAAGACCCACAGACCAGCTGAAAACAGTGCAGGTTGAGTGTTGCTGCAGCTGGTGATCTAACACAAGCTTGGACATCAGTGGGAATAATAGATAGATGGATGGAGCTGGGTGGGGGATATCATTGGGACCTGCAGGGGGCATACTGGATCTGTAGAGGGTGGAAAGGTGGGAACAGGAGAGAGAATGAGAAGAGCTGGATTCCCAGGGAGGTGTGGAAGGGAGGAAAGACAGCTATTTAACCCAGAGAGGGGTATGAAGATAGGGACTAGAAAAGAAGACATGCTGGTCCCATGAATGTGGAGAGGGAGACAGGAAGGAAGAAATAGAGTGGGAGACATGCTGCACTCAGGATTGGGGGAGGGGCAGGAAGGAGGGAGGGAGGGAGACATACTGGCTCCAGGGAGAGGAAAAGAAAAGAGAAGAAGACATGTTGTCTCGGGGGAAAGGAGGAAAAGATATATAAACATGCTGATTGTGGAAGGAGGGGAAGTGGAAATGGAGAATTTGGGAAATGTGAGGGGTGATGTGTGACATGGGGAGGGAAAAGGGACACAGAGGGGCAAAGCTCAACATGGGGAGGGAAAAGGGACACAGGGGTAATTCTCAATGTGTGTGTGGGTGGGGAGGGGTATAGGGACTGAAAGGCGAAGCTGGTCAAATGAGGACAGGGCCACAGAATAGCAATACTGGACAGAACAAGAATAGAGAAAGAGTGTGGAGAAACTGAACATGGTGAGAGGGCTAGGAGCTGGGAGAGGGGAGATGCCAGACAGGATGGTTAGGAATATTGAGAGAATATGGAGGGTCATCATGGAGAGAAAAAACTGTCAAAATGGACAAGGAGACCATGGGAAAAGAGTTAAGAGAAAAGCAGAAACCAGAGACTGGGACCGCACAATTAGAAAAATAAAGTGGCAGACAAGAAAGGTAAAAAAATAATTTTATTTTCTATTTATTGATTAGAATATGTCAGTTTTAGAATGTACAACTGCCATATCTGGGGTAAGACATCACTGGAGCCCATGAAAAAACAAAATCAGTTATTGGCCTGAAATCTCCCGTATAGCAGTGGAAAATCTCCAGCATTGGGATGGGCTACCCTTGAAGTCTCTGCTCTCCATCTGTTGGCAGCAGGAGATGCATTAATAAGATATCATCTCCTGCTACCACAGGACTAGTCTTGCAATAATAGCTGACAGGTCCTGTGGCAGCAAGAGATGACATTTTATTAAGACTTTTTCTGCTGCTGATGGAGGCGAAGGTGACTTGTTGGTGCTGCGAAGAACTGGAGGACGAGGAGACTGTGGAATTGAGGTATGCCAGGGGGTGGAACAAGGAAGTGGAGTGGGCGGGGCTAGGGCAGAGTGAGTGGGGTAGAGGTATGTCCCAGAATATCCCTCTCAAAAATTGGGTCCCCTTGGCAGCTCTGCTACAGTTGGTGAAATGAGTAAAGCACTTTTTGCGCAGATCTTTAAATTGGCTAGGTAAGGCCATGCATATTTGAACTTCAGAACTTATCCAGTAGCCCAATACAATGATGGTAGGGTTTCAGATGAAATTTCTGAAACATCTCTAGCTTGTTGTTGAGATGGACATGGGGGAAGCCACTGCATGCCCCACGATTGGTAGCACGGAATGTTGCTACTAATTGGGTTTCTGCCAGGTACTTGTGACCTGGATTCGCCATTGTTGGAAACAGGATACTGGTCTAAAATGTTTTATTTATTTTATTTGTTGCATTTATATCCCACATTTTCCCACCTATTTACAGGCTCAATGTGGCTTACATAGTACCGTGAAGGCGATCGCCAATTCCGGTATGACAAATACAGAGTGGTATTGTGGTAGAGTAAAGTTCATGTGTGACAGACACATTAGGGAATTGAAAGGAGGAAGAGTTAAGTTATGTCCAGTTCGAGCTTGAGTTTTGTTGTATTGCAAGGTTCAGGCATTTAAGTTGGATCATTAGGGTATGCCTTTTTGAACAAGTTAGTTTTTAGCGATTCCCGGAAGTTTAATAGGTCATATGTTGTTTTCATGGCGTTTGGTAATGCGTTCCATAGTTGTGTGCTTATATAGGAGAAGCTGGATGCATAGGTTGATTTGTATTTGAGACCTTTTCAGCTTGGGTGGTGGAGATTTAGGTATGTGCATGTTGATATTGTTGTGTTTCTGGATGGTAGGTCTATGAGGTCTGTCATGTATCCCGGGGCATCACCGTAGATAATTTTATGAGCCAGAGTACAGATTTTGAATGCAATATGTACTTTGGGAGCCAGTGCAGTTTTTCTCGTAGGGGTTTAGCACTTTCAAATCTCGTTTTTCCAAATATAAGCCTGGCTGCGGTGTTTTGAGCAGTTTGCAGTTTCTTTATGATTTGTTCTTTGCATCCCGCATAGATTCCATTGCAGTAGTCTAGGTGGCTTAGTACCATTGATTGTACCAAGTTGTGAAATATTTCCCTCAGGAAGAAAGGTTTCACTCATTTGAGTTTCCACATTGAGTGGAACATTTTCTTTGTTGTTGATTTCACTTGGCTCTGTAGCATGAGGTTTCGGTCGATTGTAACTCCGAGAATTTTCAGGCTGTCTGAAACAGGAAGGGTGTAATCTGGGGTGTTTATATTGGTGGGTTTGTTCATGTTGTATTGGGATGAGAGGATGAGACAGTGTGTTTTTTCTGCGTTGAGTTTTAGTTGAAATGCATTCACCCATGAGTTCATGATGCTCAAGCTGAGTTTGATTTCATTGGTGATTTCTGTTAGATCATGTTTGTAAGGGATGTATATCGTGACATCATCTGCGTAAATGTAAGGGTTAAGGCCTTGGTTGGATAAGGACTTGGCTAGTGGAGTCATCATTAGGTTGAAAAGGATCGGTGATAGTGGTGATCCTTGGGGTACTCCACAGTCTGTTTTCCATGGTGATGATATGTTCGAATTTGATTTCACTTGATATGTTCTAGTGGATAGGAAACCCTTGATCCAACTAAGTACACTTCCACCAATCCCGAAGTATTCTAGTATGTTTAGTAGTATTCTATGCTTTATCATGTCGAATGCACTAGATATGTCGAATTGTAGGAGAAGTATGCTTTTGCCTGTTGCAATTTCTTGTTTGAATTTGGTTAGGAGAGTAATTAGCACTGTTTCGGAGCTGTGGTTGGAGCGAAATCCTGATTGTGATTCGTGTAGTATCGAGAATTTGTTTATGTAATCAGTAAGTTGTTTGGTTACCATGCTTTCCAGTGGGATAGATGCTACTGGGCGGTAGTTGGTGATTTTGTTTGTTTTTTTCTTTGTATCTTTTGGTATTGGGGTGAGTAGGATGTTGCCATTTTCCTTAGGGAAAATGGACCATTGGTCTGACCCATATTCTTATGTTCTAATGGTAACCACATAACTCATCCTAGGGTGCAAAGTGACTGGCATCGGGTGTATACATACTATACGCTGTAGTCTGGCAACAAAACATGTGTTTCTGTTTCAAGAATTTGTAGCCACATAATGAATTTCAGCCTAAGGCTATTATTATTCCCTCCCATGATGGTGACTAAGGGACCCTTTTACAAAGCAGTGGTAGATCTACTGCTTTTTTGTTGCTCCCAAATCCGGCACTACCACCGGCTCACAGTGGGAGCCGGCGGTAATGCTGCCCCCACTGCGTGCCATTTCCTGCGCGCCTGAAGTAATTTTGTTTCTGCCAGGGGCTTGCCAGGTTAGTGCAGGAACCCCTACTGCCTTCTAAATAGGAGGTGGTAAGGGTTTCCCCAGGAAATGGCCACATGTCAATTATATACTAACTGCACAGTCATTTCCTTTTTTTTCTCAAAACCCCACTGCAGTTAAAGGGGCGCACGGCAAATCCATGTACTGAGGACACCGGAAGGCCCCTTTTACTGTAGCATATTAAAACGGCCCCTATGTAGCTGATTTTCTTTCTAGGTACCTAAGACCTGGAAGTGAAACTGTTAAAACACACAGTTTGACTGCTTATCAGGGAGTACTAGAAGAGACATGGAGGCTTTCTTTCATAAAGTTGTTTTTTTTTTAATCCAGTTCCAGCAATGCTCTAAACTATATTCCTTCAGAAAAACTTGATTTCCATTGCCCAAAATGAATGTTCGATGTAAATAAACTCTGTAAATCAGCCATGCAAATTCTCAAAAGGATACTGTTACTATTTTTCAAAATAAAATGGCATTTCGTGGTTTTTTTCGGCATTATTTGGCCCTTTTACTGAAGGGTTGGCACGTGCCAACATGCTTGCTGTGTGCTAATCCAGAACTTTTGCCAGGCTACTGCAGGAATGTAGTTCCCACCCCCAGTGCATGCCATTTCCGGCGCTACATAAATATTTTCTACTTTTGTAGCTCCACTGCTTTCCTGGCTATAATCAGGCAGTATTGCGTGTTTCCCAGTTACCGCCATTTTAGCGTGTCCCCCCCAAAATGGCCGCACAACAAGTGGTTCACTTACCGCACAGCCATTTCTTTTCCAGAAAAAAAGTCAGCCTTTTACTCGCTGTTGTAAAAGGGGGCCTCAGCATGCATCAAAAACACACGCTGATGCTGGCGTAGGCTCCCTTTTACTACATGTCAACATTGTAACATAGTAGATGACGGCAGAAAAAGACCTGCACGGTCCATCCAGTCTGCCCAACAAGATAAACTACTACTACTACTACTACTTAACATTTCTAAAGCACTACTAGGGTTACGCAGTGCTGTACAATTTAACATGGAAGGACGGTCCCTGCTCAAGGAGCTTACAATCTAAAAGACAGGTGTACAATCTAGAGACAAGTGTACAATCTAAAAGACAAGTGTAGAGTCAATCTGATAGGGCATACTATAAACTCATATGTGCTACTTTTTTGTGTATACCTTACCTTGATTTGTATCTGCCATTTTCAGGGCACAGACCTGACTACAGCTTAGTAAAAGAACCCCAGTGTTTGCTGTGTACATGGTTACTATAATTTTCTGGCTCTGATTCCTAGGGGAAGTTATGCAATAATCCAGTGGTAATAAACTTCCTATTGCATACTGTCAGACTTGTGAAAAAGAAGGTACTTTCTATAGAGAACTTATGTTAAGTGTACACTGAACATACTTCCCTGAATTGCCATTCAACAGATTCCTTAACCGTCACCTATCTGTTCACACAATATAAATTTGGAATAAAAAAATGCCATGGTTTGAATATGGGGTCATAAAGCATGAAAGAAAAGTAATGACACTTTCCAGCCTTGACTAGTCATGCAAAGCTGAGAAACAGCAAAGGCTTACCAATAAACTCTGGATTCAAGCAAAAGCTTATATTTTGGAATAGCTGTTATGCTAGAATAACTTTAGTTTTAAACTGATGAAATATTCTCTCTTTTTATTTTATTTTTGCCTAACGCATGACAATATTGAAAAACTGATAAAGTAGATAAAAAAGCTGCGTGAGACCAAAAGAATATGTTTTAACTTTCCATAGCTACTCATAAAAGCAAAGCTGTCAGTTTCACTGATCCCAGTCCATGAACAGTGATGGACACATACTATTCTGCAGTTCTGTTGGTACAGTAAACAACCAGAGATCCGAGGAATGCAACATATCAAATGTCTTGAATTTCAAATTCACTAATCTGTATCTAAGTAATTGTCTTTTACTTTCAGCAATTATATTTTTCTACAATATTGACTTTTCTAAATATGACCTGCTTTGCTTGAAATCCAGAATTTAATTTGGTACAATACTCTTTCTGGCCACAATAATTGCTGACTGGACTAGATCATTGTAATTAAAAAAGCTAACCTTAAATATAACTTAAAGTTACTGGTACTCTGGAATCAGTTTAACATGGCTGGGACCAAAAATTTGGCTTACACTATCAAGCCACAACATACATATTGATTAATAATGAATGGAGATATAAGGAAAAACACCACCTCATAGGTAAAGAAAATAAAACAGAGAATACCTTACTTCTAAGTAGTCATAAGTTGGCATTGTATCTTAACTGTTAACAAATATCTATAACCATTTGTTATTAATACATTGCAGTTTTGTGGTCAGACAGGGAATATCCTGGCACTGTACATGGATTAACTCACATAACTTGTCCATTTGTGGGGCTACAGCATTAGGGCTGAGTAGATCATTTCTGTTTTGATAAATGTAGAGAACACACATGGAGCCAAATTTTTAAAGACTGGTGTTTATGCTGCTAAAGACAAGGTATGCCTTTAAACTTAACTAAAAAAGAAAGAAATGTTCAAATAGCATGTCCAAACTCTATGCTGAAAATCTTCAAACTTTTGACATATATACGTGTAAGATGGGCAACCAGAAAATATTTGTTTTGCATCATTTTCTAAGTCATTTCCAGAAATTTTCATTTGGTTATTTTGTCGACATGGAAGCAAAGTCTTGGAGTATGCATTCTTAAAAAAAAAAAATACACACTATCTCCAGATTCCATAAGCCATTAACAATCAATAATTGGCTTTATTTGGGATTACACATGGATCTGCCTATGTGCGATTCTATAAGGATCCCTGTACAAATCTTCTCAAGTAAAACCAAAAAGGGATGTGGCTATGGGAGGGTCAAGGGCAGGTCAGGGGCATTCCAATAAATTGCACACAGTGTTATAGAATTTGGGGGCAGCACGCTCGAGTTTATGCCAGGATTTACACCAGGTTTCAGCTTCCCTGCCCGCTTAAATAGCTTCCTGCCACCTAACCGTGAATATTCAGTGGCACTTAACTGGACAGTGCCACTGAATATTCCCCGGAGACTACCCAAACAAAAAGTGGGCAGGTCATGGGCGGTGCTGTGGGCGGTACAGGGGAGGAGCCCCAGGTTATGCGGGTGGCGGCACTATTCAGTGCTGGCATCTATATAGCTAAGCGGCTTCATTTAGGACAGAGCTGTCCTAAATAAGGACACTTAGCTATGTGGGTGCTGGCTCTGAATATTTGGCCGGCACCCACATAACTTTTTAAAAATTAAAAAATAATAAAAAAAAAAAATTTTTTAGCTAAAGCTTCTGAGCCCCCTCAAGCTCCTCCCCACCAATGTTCCATTTTTTTCCATCCCCCCTCCCAGCCCACATCAAGAACCCAACCCCGGAAGACCCCCCATGCCACCCAGCCATGCATGCAGGCCTTCCCTCTGGGCCTATCTGTAACTCTAGTGGTCCAGCGGGGTCGTTGGGGGCAAAAGTGTAACCCCCATCGCTCCTGCCCCTTGCAGCGCCTGTCTAAACTGGTTGCCATGACCTCAATCCAGAGCACCCTTTATAGAATATCACTGAATGCACTTTTTCATAGCTCCTAATTTTCAGCACTATTTACTGAATCTGGCCCTATGTGCAAAGAGGGTGCACGTTTTTCCTAGTCCACTATTCACACATATGCAGTGGTTTGCAAACATGTGATGGTTTGTTCATGCACAATGATTTGAATTAACTCACTGTTGAGAAAAAAAGTATGCATCCTTCTGAAGGAATGCACCTTTTTTTGCACATAATACACTCTCTTTTGAAATAGAGCACAGTAATGAAAACAAACCACAAGTTTTTTTTTCTCTTCGTTTTTGTTTTCCATGTTTTTGCATAAGACAGCCCATCCGTAACACAAATTTGTGTGCATAAAAATGAAGTCAGTTTTATAAAAGTTTTATAAAAGCAAATACACTCATATGTTGTAGGGATAAAGTTTCATGAACATTGACACATTAAAGAGGGCCTTGAATCAAATAGGCTGAAAATTCTGCAGGACACCAAATACACCTTGGAATCCTTATGGATAGAAATTTCATGCTTAAAGGGGAAAGATACGATTTTCGTTTGAAAACCATTGCTAATATAGCGATTACGGCGCGGTGTTCCACTAAATAGCGGGTTCCCTGATGAAGATATACGAAACGGGACCGTAGGAACCAATGCATTTATTCATTTTTTGGATCCAGCGCCTTGATAGAGATAATGCAATATTGAACGCTTAAATAAGAACGACATCGTTCTATAATTCTGGATAAGATAAGTGATTGTGGTTTGATATATTTTTGATATCGCTATTTTTTGATATAATTTTGATATCATCACAGGGTTTCAAGTCTAATTAGACACGCACACACATTGATATATAAAAAAATTAAAAAATTTATTAAATACAAATGAGGTTAACAATTGAGGGTTTTTAAGTCTATGATGACTTTTTCTATGTGCTACACAATGAACATTCATGTGTAATAATAGCCATAGCAGTTGAGACTTTTCCCTCATTTGCAACACAATATCTGCTTTACAGACATTGAGATTATCTAGTACAGCCAGGAGAATCTGTTATGCAATTTTGACATTTGATGTTTTCTTTTGGTGCCACCCATATCCTGCCCAAGTCTCACCCAAACATGCCCCTAACATGCCCCATTGAAAGTTGGATGAACTGTGAAGCAAAATATCACAAATCGGGAGTCAAAAATCACAAAGTGGATGTTTTTGAGAAAACAAAATCCTTCTGTCAACTTAGGACATTTTTTATGTTTTTTGTTTAGAAAATGTAACCCCTTGGGTTAAAATTATATCTTAAAAAATAAACTGTTATATTTACTTAACTTTAGAAATGTTTAGAGCCGTGCTGGAACAAGCATGCGCGTGCCTGCTGGTTGTCCTCGTAACCAGGGTAAACATTCTAAAAGCTGCAGTTGCTGATCAGAGTGAGTTGGGAGGGTGAATTGATATAGAAAGGACATGAGCTAAAGTGTTGGATGGTCACAGTTTAAAATTTAAGTTAAAAAAAGTTTAGTCTGAAAGAGAAAATATGTGTTGACGTGAATGAGCTAGTTTAAGTTCTGAGCTCCACAAACGTTTGAGCTCAAGGGGAAATGTAGGCAGGCTACAAAGAACAGCGCTAACTGCGTCTCGAAGGATACCATTTTCCTGTTCCAGATGGGTGATCCGATTCTCCATCTGCGCACTAACTTGTTTGAATGTCAGCTGCATTTGTTGGGTGTCCTGATATCTGGTATGCATTTTGTTCTGTAAAGCTGCATGTTCTTCCTCTAGTGTACTGATCCGTTCTCTCATCTTAGCCTAAAACAAACTGCTTTTCTGCTTCTCTGTTAAGAGCGCCTGAATTAACAGTTTACATTGCTCCTTTGTCAGATCAGCCTCCTCCTTTACTGCCAAAAGCATCTTATCTTGTTCTTGAAGCAGACTCGGAACTATCATTGAATCTCCCTTATTAGCCTTTTTACTGACCTCCGGTTCAGCATTAGATTTCTCCCTTAGTGGCTCATCTGCGAACTGTGTCCTTTCTGGGATTATGACATCTTGTACTTCTCTATTTTTCATTTTTCCCAGAAAATTCTCTCGATTTGATTTGACCATCATATTTGCAATCATAATCTTACTCGGAAAGGTAATCTTTCTGGAGACAGACATTGATAAAACTCCGGAAGTTTTTCTGGCAGCTTTCTCAGACATAACTGGAATAATTTGCTTCACGGTCTCTTGCACTTTTACCCCTCCATCATTTTCTCTGGAGTTGGAATGTTTCTGTGTGATTTCGGACAGGATTCCCACTATCTTTATCGGTTCCAGGATAAAACAGGATAGATCCTTAAATAACCCTTCCAGATGTCGAAGGATGTTCATCCCCACCATGCCTTGTGTTGATTTACACCCTATATGTGTGTAAACAAAGAAACTGACACCTGTTATAAAAAGAATAATCAAAATATTTTTATTTTTTTTTCAACTGTCCTCCGTTGGACAGAAGCAGTGTGGGAACTCCACCCTGGAAGCAAAGTCTGCTTATATAATATATTTTTAGCAATAATACAGAGATATATATATTTGCTTAGCAGTAATACAGAGATATATGCTTGCTCAGCTTTGCTCTTGCTTTGCTTACGATAATTATCTTCTCCTCAGTTTAAATACACTTACATTCACACTGCACCCAATGTGTGCACGTCAGCAACCCTTTTTCTTTGAAGCTTGTTCTCACATACATTCCTTATCTACCACTGTCTGCAAGCAACATTCCTTCTGCTAACCCCCCTTACACAGCCTCCTGTCTCTGCTTTGCACCAGGCTGCTCAGCTCAAGGTTAATTCTATGACTCCCTCATTGTTCTCACAGATTTGTGACTCATAGGTCCTTTGCCTTTAACACTTGCACTTCACTGACCATAGGAACTTTATACTGTTCAACAGTTTCTCATTATATTTCTGTAGCATGTTCATTATTATTAACACTTGTGAGGAAGTAGTGTCCACTTGCCCATCCTGGAAATTATCCTTCACGATAAAAATGCACCTTTCTGGCACCCGCTGTCCTAAACATTGAACGTCGGTGTCAATGTAGCCTAGTACTGGTAGATCAGTCCCATTAACTGCTACCAGTGTCAGCTGACTAGCATCTTTCAAGCAATCAGTGTTTTTGAAGTTTTTGTAGAAAAAACTGGCCATGATAGTGGAGACACTAGATCCTGTGTCCACTGTGCACACCATCTCCACACCATCAATCTTCACTTTAAGCTTTGGACTGGCTCCAACGGCTTTTTCTCCAAAAAGCTTTTCTTCCTTTGGCTCCGCACTATTCAAGTTTGTTTGCATTCTGACAACCGCATGAGGATCACTTCCCTTTGATGTTTCTACCGGATCACCACGTACACTGCTATTCCTTGGGAAATTCCCACTTGTACTTGGTACAGCTGGTTCTTCCCTTTTTGGTCCAGCATAAGGTCTACTGATGCTCTCACTTTGGCAATCTCTTGCGAAATGCCCTGGTTCCCGGCACCGAAAGCAGATGATCTCCCCCGACTGTGTTCTTGTCGGCCCCCAGCTCTGGCTAGGTCCTGCATGTTCCCTTGGGGGATTCGCATACCCCCAGTCATTTCTTTCTCTCCGCTGCCAGTCCCATTCCGCCTCCTGATGCTCGCACATCCGGGCTAACATGTTGGTCATTTGTTGCATCATGACAACCGTGGCTGACTCCCCAGGACGGCTATAATCACCAGCCTCCTCTCTATTCCGTTGCAGTATCCTCTTTGGCGGTTGCTCCCAAGATGTTAATCCTCTTTCCTCTCCTGCCCACCGGATGGCAGCGTGCATCAGGTCTGAGAACGGCATGGCTGGATTGTCCTCACTCTGCTTTGAAATTTCTCTCCTCAAGGCTTCGTCTCTCAGCCCAATTAAGAATTGCTCTTTTAACGATTCTTCGGCATTCCCCATCCTCCTTCTGTCCCGCTTCATGATAATCTCCATCTTCTCTTGTAGCTTGTAGGCGAACACTCGGATGGATTCACGTTCTCCCTGCCGGTAATTATAAAACTCCTGGATCCGAAGACCCAGAGCCACCTTGTCTCCATAGACCTGGCGGAGCACATCATAAATGGCCTCCACAGAACAATCTCTTGGTAAGGAGTACTTGATTGTGTCCAGCGCTATTCCCCTCAGGTGATCACGAATGACCTCAACCTGGTCTTCTACAGGAACCCTTAAAATTCTCAATCTCAATTTCATCTTCTCGATCCATTCTTCTACATTAAGGTCATCGGGACCTCTCGGGAACCCGTGAAAATCCGGCATGGTTCTATCCTGCGGGATTACCACCGTGTGGGTCACAATTTGTGGCAGGGTACGGCTTCCCATGGCAGCTTCCCCTTTCATCTTCTCTTTCTTCTCTCCGGAGACTGGGTTTGTTGCAGAAACAGAGGCCCCGGGAGACAAAAACTCAGACCCTTTTTTTTCCAAATAACTTTATTAAATCAGCTATACCGTCCCACTGGAAGCTCTAAAATGGAAAATTAGTCAATTCCCTTTTTCCTAAATTCACACAACACAATACACACTTCTGTATTTGCAGATTACCCCACTGGTTACCCCCCAAAACAGGAAAAATCCTGCCGACTACACCAAAACTGTAATGGACCCCCCTGAATTTCAGCGAAGATGGGTGTGCTCAGAATATCTGTTGTTAGTACTCATGACCGACATCTAAACTCACCCCGCTGAAACTTGAGGGACTTACAGGTCACTAACCTCGCCTTTCACTCCCGTGAAATGAAAGGGGAAAAAAACTAAAATTGGATTTACCCTGGTTAGGGAAATAACCAAACTTACTGATGAAATTAATAAAGTTTGAATTTATTTGTCTATAAGAATATATTAAAACAAAGGTTATCAAATAAGATTGACAATTAAACTTTCATCCTTTGGAATAATTCCATTCACTTTTTAAACGTTTCCACAACTAAATATCCTTTTAACATTTTGTCATTCTTTCTGTTTCAGAACTCTCTTCCAATGTCAACACAATGAAAGAAATTCAGATAGTACATATGTTCAATTATCCCTTACTTTTTAAATTAACCCTTTAAATAACCACAGGAGTCCAAATGCTTAATGTTTTTCACCCAATGACTTCAAAATAACCAGTTTTTTCCCCCTCTATTCTTTCTCTCATTTCTATGTGTGTGTGGCTATTATTATAAAGAATTTGATTCTTTGTGTTTTTCTCTTACAGGTTCGTCTAGAGTTTTCACTCCCGGGAGACTTTTCAGGTAAGTTTGTATTTTTTTTCTTGCACTATTTAACCCAGTTCACTTAGCTGTCAGGTATTGCCACAGTTCACAGAAGTCTTTCTTGCGTCGGGGCCCTTGTCGTCTTCTGGTCACCAGCCGGTCCCATCTGGTCGAAGGTTCCACCTAAACCTCACACTTAAGCAATTCAAAGTGGGCAAAACCCTGTCTTTCCTACTTTTTGGAACATCCTTTTCACTGGTGGGGCATATTAACAAATACTGTGGCCAGTTACAATCTAACAAAATAAAATTAACTATAACAATCCCTAACACTTCCAAGCCTAGCTAATTTGTTTTTTTAATTTCCCTATACTGTGCAAGAGTGATTGACAGCCACTATGTATCACACTCAACATTCCATGCATATCCCCTTTACATCTCAAACAGATACCTAAATCATCCAAACCCTTCCTATTTTTCTTCCTTGTTTCCACCTATCCCATTCACCCTGCTATCAATTAGCTTTCATTCAATTCTCATTGCAATTCATCCAAAAATGTCTCAAAATTCTTCAAATAAGAGAAAATTAATTTCAAACTCTACCCCAATCACACCTTCACTTCCACTTTCACCACAACACTATTATTACCACCCAAACTCTCTCCAATACTTTTCTTTTCCACAAATTTCCCCTCTGACTTTCCCACTCACAGCAGCACTGCCTCACGCTTTCACTGTCAGACGCTCTCCTCTACAAACAAACACCTTTGTCTTACAGCTGCTTTAGTACCTTCAATCACCAAAATTCCTTTAAAATCTTTCTTTCCCCTCTCTTTCATTAAAATCACCCTTTACCTGCTCACACACAGCACAGCAGCTACTCTCACCTTGGCAATCAAAAACACTCTGCCACATCCCAGCACTTCCTCTCTCTCTGGCTGTCCAACTCACTCCCTTCACCATTCACTCCACATTTACACAAAAATCCCAAATCTCACTTTCTCAATCTCACTTTTACTATCACTCTCACCTCAATACTTTCACTGCCAGCCAAACTCACTTCCTAAAACTTTTAATTTCCTTCAATTCCACACTGCCTGTCCCACATCAAACAGCACATCCACTCTCTTCAGTTGCCAGAACCTCTCTGCAACTGCCAGCCAGCCCCGTCTCCCAGGTAACCCCTCCTTAGCTTTCCATTCCAAAACCCTTCTCAAAAATTCTAAGCTACATTGCTGACTGGCGGATGTTCACCAGCACAAGTAAATCCCCATTTTACCACTTTGTTTTTTTCTTCTTTCCCTAACCCCATGTTACAATTTACTAACACCCCAGCTAGTGCAGCTTTCTTGTGATCTAATATCTTTGATTCTGGAGCAAGTGACTGGCTAAAATGAAAAACTGCAGTGTGATTGGATAAAATTAGAAAACTATAAACAAAACAAAACAAAATCAATTCCCTCTATAGAATAATATAATTGGAAGCCCAGAAACCAGTAATATCAGATGGGAAAAAAAATCAAAACAGCTTCAGGTAATAGAAGAAACCTTTGGAGCTGAAACCTTTCATCATAGGCATAAAAACCTTCCTAAACAACCATCTGTGTAGTGCAAACTTGTTAGAGTCCATAGTCAGTTTTCAGAATAACAAATGCACTTGTCTTTCAGAATGCTGAATAAAATGTAATCCTGCACTGAACCATCTTCATCCTCTGTGTTGTAGTAAACAAGCAGTGCATTTTTTCTAGCAAAAAAAGGTGCCGGTACTCAAATGCTAGGCCACCCTTCAAGAGTGGGGTGATCACTGAGGGACTCATCCCTCAATAGCCAGGTCCCCTGCAACCACTCACAGAATATATTGGCAAGAGCAGAATTGGTGTGTAGAGCTTGAGCTCTTTCTTTAAAACTTGGCAGACAATGGAGAAGGTGTCGGTACTCAGTACCCCCAAGTATCCCCTCAAAAAAGGCCTGTAAACAAGATCTCAAGTTGACAACCAACGGTGGCCACCATTTCACTATGCTGCTTCAGGGCTGTACCATCTGGGACTGTAAATAAAGAAAGAACAAGGCTCAGACCCCATACCAAAAAATAAATAAATAAAACAGCTTCAGCTTCAACAGGCTCTAACATACTTCCTAACAGCACATTCTTGCTGCTTTCACTCATCTCACACAGTAACCCCCCCCCCTCAACTTCCCCCCCCCCCTAAAAAATGGCCCCTCTCCTTATTGAGTGATTCAATCTGATCTTGTTTAGCTGCTAAAAAGACACCTTTTAGTGTTTAATGGAGGATTATTTACTAAAGTAATATCAATCTCCTAATACTTAGCTTTTGCTTTTAGTTTTTAACCATAAGATAATAAATGGACTGCACCTTGAACGTATGTGAGTTCCTTTTTTCACCTCCTTTTAACTATATATATATATATTTCTTAATAGTTGATCTTTTATAGTTGCTTACCATGATTTTACTAATCTTTAGTATTTGGTTTTATGATTTCAACAATGTCTTTTACATATGTGTTTTTGGCTACAGACTGTGGTTAATGTTTTTTGTTATTTTAATTTATTTTTTTGTTCTACGAGTGACATTTATGATTTATACCAACACGTGTTTTGTGTATTTATTAACAATTTTTAATAGCTCCTTACTCAACATTTGAGGAGGTGAAACATGGTCATGCCAGGCTTTTAAGTATATGTATTTTATGCTTCTGTGTGGTGAATGCATTTGGGTTTTTCTTATCATCAATCTGCTGTTTAATGGTTATTAGATGACATATTTTGCCTATGGTCTGGCACTATAGAGAAATTATAAAATTTTGGTGATTAGCTGAACACTCTGGACCCTTATTTAAAGTTTACTATATTTTTTATACAATTCTACTATAGAATTTTTGGATTTTCATTTTATTAGTTTCCATCCTTACAAATTGGAAAGTAGTTTTACTGATCAGTTAATTCCTTCAAGTTTGAAGTATATGTTCTTCACTTAGTGGATTTTAAAATCCAGGACGGACAGATGCAACAGTTTTATTGACTCAAGGCTACTCACCCCCCTCAGTGGCCTGCAAAGTTTATTTGTAGGTCTAGTATACACAAAGAAATTTTCTGCTTCAATACCATACTCATTTCACTGATGATGTGTTAGTCTGTGCATTACTATTTTCAACATTGGCAGGATCAATTGCAGCCATCATTCGCTGGCACTGGCATGTGGTACAGCTTCATTCTGTTTTTATGGATCCCCCTATTATCACTTATTAAACAGGTAAAACCACTGGGTAATGTTTTTCATATAAGAGGTTGGCTTATACTTTATAACTTCTGGATGCTAAACACCATATGTGTGGTAACTGCCAATGGTGCCCTCTTTCAATTTCTGGCAAGATTTGGAAGAATCCATAAATGAGATTAAAGATTCACTCTAAAACAGTCATCACCTGTTTATCGATGGGGGCGATATATATATATATATAATATAATATTAAAAACAACCATTTTCTTCTTAAATCTAATGCCAACTTTATTATCTCAAAAAGTATATATATATATATATATATATATATATATATATATATATATATATATATATATATATATCACATACATCCAATAAAACAGATCACATACACTTTCAATCATTCTTTCATTCAACCACTTCACTCTAAATATGATTTCCTAATAAATTCTTAAAACCATATTAAATCTTCACATATCAACTGGACATTCATATTTAACTATCTTGACATATCTTATCGTAAATCGTATCTGTTGTCCCATATAGTATTAAATAGTATAGATATTATCCATTGTTACTGATATTCCATCAGATGTCGTATGAATTGTCTTTCTCTATACTTGGACATCAAAACGCTGTTCGTTTCGTCAAAACTTGTTATGAGTCCAGTAGAAATGTCCATAAAAGTTTCTTATGTCTGGAACTCTTCCAGACTGTAGAATGAAACATGTGCCCTTACAACCTTATCTATATGGGAAGAAGAATACATCAGATAAAAATATGTTTAAATGAGCATAAACCAGGATTATGACAGGCAATGCTCAAACACCATTAGTGCAGCATTGGCTGGATTTTCAGCATAAAGCAACTGATAGATGATGATGAGTAATTGATTCTGTACAGATTGGGTAGTAGGGAGGCAATAAGGTGTTTTAAGTTACAAAGACCAACAATGGATATACTCTTAATTTTATTGAACTAAAGGAGGAAAGGGAAAGGGAAATGGGACTTGATATACTGCCTGTCTGTGGTTTTTGCAACTGCATTCAAAGCAGTTTTACATAGTATATACAGGTACTAATTTGCACCTGGGGTAATGGAGGGTTATTTATTTTAGTTACATTTGTACCCCATGCTTTCCCACTCATGGCAGGCTCAATGCAGTAGGCAATGGAGGGTTAAGTGACTTGCCCAGAGTCACAAGGAGCTGCCTGTGCCAGGAATTGAACTCAGTGCCTCAGTTCCCCAGGACCAAAGTCTACCACCCTAACCACTAGGCCACTCCTCCACTCACAAGTTGCTGTAGTGGAGATGGAACCCAGTTCCCCAGGATCAAAGTCTACTGCACTAACCGCTAATCCAGTTTTATGATTGGCTATATAAGACAAAGAAAAAAATGCTGCAGCCATCTTGGATAGAGTCACAGTAGAGATGGAATGTGTATGGAAGAAGTTGGGTGGACTATCATATAAGGTGAATATAATTGATAACATCTACACAAAGAAGTGATGTTTGATGTCAATTCTTAATTGAAGACATATTTTATTTTTGTTACATTTGTACCCCATGCTTTCCCACTCATGGCAGGCTCAATGCAGCAGGCAATGGAGGGTTAAGTGACTTGCCCAGAGTCACAAGGAGCTGCCTGTGCTGGGAATCAAACTCAGTTCTTCAGTTCCCCAGGACCAACGTCCACCACCCTAACCACTAGGCCACTCCTCCACTTCCTATCAGAAGTAAAGTCTTCTTGAAGGTTAATGGCTCACAAAATCATTGAAAAATTAGAAGATAAGTACCCATTAATCTATTACACTCTAGTTTTGGAAAAGAAATGGAAGACAATTGATGGAAGTTATAGGCAAGCTTGAGATATATAACTTTATATTGGATTGCACTATATGTAAGGGAGTTTGGCTATTGAGAAACATGATGATGATCAATGGTGAAGAGTTTTCTATGAGGAGTTGAATGCGATTCTTAATCCTCTGGGAAATCACCTCTAAAAATTCACCCAAAATGTAATATACATTAAAAAGGAAAACAGTCAATCGTATAACTGGTATATTTATTTATGTGTGTATAACTGAGATTTGGACCCTTACTAAACCTGTAATAGAAATGCGGAAAGATCTGGAAATTCTATGTGTATAGTCAGTGCCACCATTCAAAAGAAATAGTAACAATGAAGGTGTGCATTCAGTGGTGACCAGTGCTGGTTAAAATTACTAGCAGTAATATGTGGATAGCTAAACTGTATATGCATAGCTACTCAGATAGTGGCTGAATATTGCTGACTATATGTAGAAATAACCAGAACATCCATGATCTATACTTTCTCCACCCTTGCACTACCCAAATAGTGCCAGGGTACTTTCATAACAAATTTCAGCAGCACTATCTGGATATTTCCACTAAAATTTCACAAATAGGGGACTTCAGGTAGGTGGCCATGTGAGTTGGATGCAACTATCATTGCTCCATTCCTCTTCTGCTACTTTCCCTCCTAAAAGTACATGTACTTGAGCCCAAACTGTGAGATGAGATGGCAAGGAGCTTCTAAACTAAAGATACTTGTGACTTATTTTAAATGTCATGACTGATGAAGTTGAAACCTTCCACCACCTTTGAAGACTTTTATGCAGCAAAGGCCACCAAGTCGGGAGCTGGAGTGGAACGACTTAGGTCCAGAAGTCCACTAATGATGGCAGAGATTGCAAGCACTGTGGAGGCAGTATGTAATAAAGATGATTTTATGGCACTGCTGGTTGTAGAGCTTCGAGCAGCAAAAATGGAGATTACTGATATAGTGGTCTCCAGATTAGAAGTGAAAATACAGCATTTTCAAGAAAAAATTGAGCAGATCAAGGGAAAATTGCATGATATCCAAACAGAACAAGATGATAGAGAGAGGACTGGATTTCTACAGAAATGAATGGATTGGTTAGCTGACAGGATGGAAAATCAAGAAAATCAAGCCTGAAGTCTAATCTACACATTTGGGGGTATATCTGAGGGCTCCAAAGGTAAAGATATAATTTAACATGTGCACACATTTTTTGAGACATGTTTTCCTGGATCTGAAGTTCAGCTGGCGTATGAAATTGATCACACCCACAGGGAGCTCTGTCCAAAACTGGACCCAAACTTTCCACCAAGGGCAATAATGTTTATACTGTTAAGATTCTCAGAGGCCAATCATGTTTACACATAGCAAGGCAACAAAAGAATTGTAAATTTGGAAATAATACTTTTAGGGTATTCTCTGACCTCAGTGATGAAACTTTGCATAAGAGAAAAGAACTCTGGAAATTTAAACCAGCATTTCAGGCTAAAGGATTACAAGTGGACTATGATTTCCAGAAAATGTTGTGGTCTTTATGAAGGAAAAATGAAAGTTTTAATAATTGGTGAAAAAAGTTGAAATTTTTCTTAAAAATCTAAAGTACATTGATTCACAGTGAAAGTTTAGCCATTGGAGTTCAGCAGATAAAGAGACTTATGATAAATCATGTGGAGTTCCTTCTGCACATAAATATTTCAGACATCAATTTTTGAATCAGGGAACTTCCCGCTCCTCCAGATCTCTGGCGGAAATGGTGACTAATAAAGGAGAACAGCCATTGAATTCCACTTCACTTTTACAGACTGATCAGCAAGATCTTTTGATGTCAGCTGCTTTGGGATTGGAGCAGGGGGATGATGCTGTGACCACTAATATTGGATGTGGAAAATTGAGCAGAACTTACATAATGGAGACAACTGACTCTGTGGTTGTTTGGTTATCAGAGTATAGTTACATATAGATTCTTGATGTGGATAGGATACCAATAACTGGTTTGATGGATGGTGGGTATGCTGGTAATGTAAACCAGGAAGATTGAGTTTAAAATGTTTTAATGTTGTGTGGTTCAGTAGGGAGGGGAAGCGAGGAGATGCAGGTTGCTTTGGAGATGTTATACTTGAAGGGGGAAGGGGGTGGACATTTAGTAGAAGAGGAAGTACTTTCTTTGCAAGTAGAGGGAGGAGAAGAAGGGGTTAGAGCCCTTATTAATGTTCAGGGGGATTTGGGATTGACGGGAGGTAGGATTGAGAATAGTAGTGTGATCAGGTAGATTATACATAATGATGATGAAATTGTTGCGTTTCTAGTTTGGATATGTTTTTGACTGGGGGATTTACTTCATAGGATTGAATACTGATGTACAATGGGATTTAATTCATTGATTAACAAAAATACAATGGCATCATTGAATGTAGAAGGCTTGAACAATATGATTAACTGGAAGACGTTATTCAAGTATTTAAGGAATGAACAAGTGGTATGGCCTTACTCCAAGAGACGAATTAGTTGTCATACAGTGAGGGGAGAAATTGGCTAGGAAATGGTGGGTGATAGGTCAACAATCATCTTTTGGGACTAAAAAGAGAGGGATGCTAATATTAATAAATAAATATGCACTTTTTGTGGTAATAAACACTGGTAGGGATGATATGCGGAGGGTGGCCTGAATAGTTGGAAAAACTTGTGAACTTGTAAATATTTAATATTACTTTTTTTCAATACTTCCAATTAAGTGACTTCTTAGCTTATATAGTGTGAAATCCCACCTAGTACATCCCAGGATACATTGGGCAGTGTTGGGCACCACCATTTTGTAGGCGGTGTCAAAGGAATAGGAAGGAGGCAGGCAGGCCACCTCCCTCCTCCAAGCTCAAGGTAGGGGTAGGGGTAGGGTAGGGGTAGAGGATTGACAGTGGCCCACTGGACTACCAGGGACTTACTTCTTGCTAATTCTGGGGGGGGGGGGGGGTAGGGGGCTGCAGACCCACCGGATCTTCAGCCCTCCTGAACCTTTGTCGATGGGCGGTGTCGGGGAACGGAGGTCCGGCAGACATCCAGGCGCCTGTTGCTAGGGGGGGGGGGGTTGTCATTGGTCGCCCACTAGGCCACCAGGGACTTATTAAAAATGCTGAGGGGGGTTGGGGGGGCTGGAGATCCTGTGTCAGGGGGACCGGAGGTCCGCTGGACCTCCAGTCCCCATTTTGCCTTGCTCGAGGTAGGAGTAGTTGGGGTCTGGTGGTCCCATGGACCTCCATTGTCAAACAAGTGCGGGAGGATTGTGCCTGAGTGCATGCTCGGGCACAATCCTTCTGCACTTCTTCCCTATGATCAGAGAGAATTGCGTACTTAAATTAGCATCTCATTATCTCTGATCATAGGTCCAATAACGCCCCGCGCTGTTTCAGCGCTATTTTTAGTGCACTGTTTGGAACAGCATAAGGCTTTTGATCATCTGCTTGTCAGTTTGCTGTCTGGTTTGCAATGGAGTACCTATGAAACTGGCTGTATGATGTCAGAATCAATAGCTCTATGTCACTGACAGTGCTAAGTTATAAACTTTTATCTATAATAAAAAGATTTTGGATATTGAATCAGTGGATGAGGACTGCTTCTGTCCCATATAGTAGGCTACTAGGGATTGTATGGATAAGTGATGGGTAGATGTGAAGGTTGTAATGTGATTTTGGAGGACATTGGATCAGGGAGGGGCATGCTCCAGCAAGTAGCAGGTCTTGAGTCAGAGAGAACAGATCATAAAGGATCAAATGGGGGGGGGGTCTGATCTTGGGAGGTTTTTTATCACTATGGGTTCAGATTAAGAGGGAGGTTCTGATAGGTAGTTGGAGGCTGATCAGAGAATGTGAAATTGGATTAGGGAGATTCCGTGACCACAAATTGTTTTCTGCTTTTGCCGGTATAAGAAAGCTCTGGGGTCCATTTTACATCTTGCCGATCCATGTAATGTTGGCCCATGTGTAGGTGTCTGCCCAGTGTAGAACATGCATCGCAAATGCTAACCACATGCCCTGAATTTACTGTATGGGTTTTGTGCTATCGGTGCTGTAAATGCAAAAATCTACTACACTTTAGTGAACAGGAACTTTAATGTTGCTATTTATATTTGATGATACAAATGATGCCACACCATTATATATCATGAATAAATGTCAAGGAAGCCTTTGTTTTATTTTGTTCAACCCACCATCATGTTTGCTTTAAAACAGAAAATTCATCAAAAGCACTATTATTGATTTTTTTAGGCCTTACCCTTTCCAAAACATAAGGTAGTTTTTGTTCTTCAAAAAAGAAAATCAGACTCTTCTCTCTTCAAAGCAAAAAATAACTTGGCAATCTGATGATCCATGTCTAAAGACAGACCATTTAGAGTAGTAATAATCCTTTTTTATGATTTGTAGATCATCATTTCTCTTTCAAATGATACCTTTTTATGTGTAAAATCTCAGGTAAACATGCTTATTCTGTGCCTAGCACAAACAATTTGTACATGAAGATTGTCTCTAAAAATTGCTGAAATGTGTCAAGTCTTATCATTTCTTTATGTATAAAACATATAGAAGAAAAATTATGCTTCATGTCTATATATTTCCTCCCATTTCACTGAACATTTTTCTTTTTTTTAGTGCTGAATGACATTCATAAAGTCTCTCTTCCTGATTTCAGTAGAGGTTTGTCAGTCCACAAGACTGAAGAGGTGTTGGATAATTAACAATACATAATAAACTTGCCTTGAGCTACCAATGAGAAGGCACGAGCTAAAGCTAATAAGTAAAATAAACAAATAACTAATAAGTGACAGCTGTCATTAAAGATATGTTCACCCTAAAACACATATACAAATGTGTATTTTAAATGAATAGACAAATGTATATATTACATGCATATAGAATTCTAGATACTTTTTAAACATGAGCAGTTTTTCCTTTTAGTCACTGCTATTTTCTAACACCTGTCACTGTTTCTTCTTTATCTACACTGTATGCTCCACATTACAACCTATGATGCCTATTAAGATGTTTTTAATGTATATTGTGTTGACATTCTAAATAGCATACTATGTTATAATGGGCTAGATTCTATAATGGCATCAAAAGAATTGGCACCGATATAAGCTCTATTCTATAAGCTATGCTTAAAGTTAGTGGTTTAAGAATAGCTCTTACAACCTGGAATCAGGCCTAACTTTAGGCATGGCCATTTGTACCAACTGAAATGTAGTGCAAATGTACGAACCTACATTAGGTGCATATTCCCATTATTATATAACAATGCGTGTTCATTTTAGGAATGTCCCCATTATGCCCATGACCCTCCCATTTCTATGCCCCTTTTTCAGAGTGTGTACATTTTTGGTGCAGATCCCATTACAGAGCTGCACGGGAACGGGGATAGTGGGATTCCTGTGGATACTGTGGGAATCCGGTGGGGATGGACCAAGGTCCACGGGGATCCCGCAGGGGTGGACCTGGGTCCTGCAGGGTTTCTGTGGAACTAAAACTGACCTTTGCTTTCCCTCCCCATACTTTACATCCTCCTGGTGGTCTAGTGGTTTGCTTCGGGGCAGGAAAGGTCCCTATGCTTTCCTCCCCGCTGCCACTGATCCTTTCGCTGCCGCTGCTTGTTTAAAATAGCCGCCAAGACTTCAATTGGCAGCCTTGCGAGGCTGCCGCATGAACCTTCTGTGGCCATTTTAAACAAGCAGCAGCGATCATTTCTAAATACAAGAGTTCCTAAGCCGCCATAGGATTCATTAGACCGGCTTGATTTGACTAAGATGTAACCTACCCGATGCCTTCTTTTCTATAAATTAGGTTACTTTAATATTGTCCTTATCCTCTATATAAGGTTTTTAAGAATACAGTCTTCCCACCTTTGAGGAATACGTGAATTTAAATTTATTTCTGGGGGATTATTCCTCATTGTGTTCATTTCTTTTGATTTATCTGTATGTTTCTTGTCAAAGTTCAGCTTTCAATGTAATATTAAAAAGTGTATAAATAAAAAAACAAAAAAAAACAAGCAGCAGCGGCGAGAGTATCAGTGGCAACAGGCAGGAAAGTGTGGGGATCTTTCCTGCCCCAGAGCAAGCCACTAGACCACCAGGATGATATAAGGTATGTGTGGGGAGGACATCCAGGGCTGAAGGAGATGTGGATGGATGGTGTGTGTGTATGTTTGGGCGGGAGGGAGGGAGTTGACGGACAGGGTAGTCTCTGTTTCCCCTTCCTTGCTTAGCCATCTTCACTGTACACTCAAAAAAAGCAAACTAAGCTATGAGCTGGTGTGTGTGTGTGTGTGTGTGTGTGTGTGTGTGTGTGTGTGTGTGTGTGTGTGTGTATGTTTGGGTAGTCTTGGTTTCCCTTTCCTTGCATAGCTGTCATCACCATACACTCAAAACAAAGCAAACAAACCTATGAGCTGCTGAATCCACGTTGTTCTTTATTTCGAAAGGGACGTCCAAGTTTTGATGAGGACGTCCTCGCAAAACATCCCAATCCAGGGGCGGAGAAACCCGTATTTTCGAAACAAGATGGACGTCCATCTTTTGTTTCGAAAATACGGTCATGGACGTCCAAATCCTGAAATGTGGTCGTCCCTAGAGGTGGTCGTCCCTAGACATGGACATTTCTGATTTTCACCGATAATCAAAACCAAGGACGTCCATCTCAGAAACAACCAAATGCAAGCCATTTGGTCGTGGAAGGAGCCAGCACTCATAGTGCACTGGTCCCCCTCACATGCCAGGACACGAACCGGGCACCCTAGGGGGCACTGCAGTGGACTTCATAAATTGCTCCCAGGTACATAGCTCCCTTACCTTATGTGCTGAGCCCCCCCCAAAACCCCCTCAAAACCCACTACCCACAACTGTACACCACTATCATAGCCTTTACTGGTGAAGGGGGCACCTAAATGTGGGTACAGTGGGTTTGTGGTGGGTTTTGGAGTGCTCGCTGTTTCCTCCACAAGCGTAACAGGTAGAGGGGATGGGCCTGGGTCCACCTGCCAGAAGTGCACTGCGCCCACTAAAACCACTCCAGGGACCTGCATACTGCTGTGATGGACCTGAGTATGACACCTGAGGCTGGCATAAAGGCTAGTAATATTTTTAAAGATATTTTTTTAGGGTGGGTGGGATGGGGTTAGTAATCACTGGGGAAGTAAGGGAGGCCATCCCCGATTCTCTTCGGTAGTTATCTGGTCATTTTGGGCACCTTTTTGTGCCTTGGTCTTAAGAAAAACAGGACCAGGTAAAGTTGTCCAAGTGTTTGTCAGGGACGTCCTTGTTTCTTTAGATTAAGGGTCGAGGACATCCAAGTTTTAGGCACGTTCAAGTCCCGCCTTCGCTACATCTTCAACACGCCCCCTTGAACTTTGGCCGTCCCTGCAACGGAAAGCTGTTGGGGACGTCCAAAATCGGCTTTCGATTATACTGATTTGGACGACCCTGGGAGAAGGACGGCCATCTTCCGATTTATGTCGAAAGATGGGCGTCCTTCTCTTTCGAAAATGAGCCCACTGGTGCCCTTCCTCTCTGAACACATATTTCTGTTGGAACATCATGGACTTTGCAGGGTCCTCAGTCTCTCATCACCATCAAGGTAATATCCTTGTGTATCCACATAAATTCTGAACTGTTTGTCAATATCTGTTTGTTATACTACTACCATGTCTTATCACTATCATGTTACCAAAAATCCTGCTGTAACACTAACTATCTATTTTCCTAATATACTTCCATTACTCACGATGTATTGTAAGCCACATTGAGCCTGCAAAGAGGTGGAGAAATGTGGGATACAAATGCAATAAATAAAATAAATAATAAATAAATATCTGCCATATATAGACCGCATAGCCTCAGTTCCTTAGATTTCTGTCACCTTGCAACTCTCTAGATCCCATGCCTAAATTTACACATATAAATGCCAATTACATCTGGTTAGTGCCAATACTTGCTTATTAAAAAGACAAATATTGGTGCTAATTAAATTGTGTATGCAAATTGAGCATACATCCAAATTTGTATGCATACATTTGGTGACATTTATGGAATTAGGGGGAATGTCTACTGTTCTTTTGAATAGTTTTTTATTGCTGTAATTGTCCATTGTCTATGTCCAGCTTGTTTTTGCTGTCACGGCTATAGCCGTGGCCACACATCCAGACTTCCTTTCTGGTGGTCAGGCTCTGCAGCTTCTCTGAGCTGCCTCCTTCCTTCACAGTTGCTTCTGCTATCACTTCCAACCCTCACTCTGGTATTCAGTGTGTTTCAAGCCTCTTCCCTGAAGCCATGACTTCATGAGTGAGAGCTCTTGTAAGGAATGATGGGACATTCAAACTTTGCCTTTGCAACAGAAAATCTCCTTGTAATTTCTTGCCATTGTGCATTTGTAGCCTGTTCTTGCCTTGTTTTCTGCCATGTATCTAGCCTTGCTTCTTGCTTGTTCTTGCTTTGTCCCTTGCCTTGTTTCCAGTTGAGTTTTAGCCTTGTCTCAGTTTGTTCCTGCTTTGCCTTCAGCCTTGCCCTAGTAGTTCCTGCCTTGATTTTAGCTCCAGTTCTGTTTCCTAGTTCTTGCCTTTCTTTCTAGCTCCAGCACCAGGTTTCTGAAACACCTGTCTTGCTTTCTAGTTCCAGCCTGCTTCCAAACTCTTGCCTTGCTTTCTAGCTCTAGTTCTGCTCTGTTTCTGATTCCTATTTCCTGCTACAGCCACGCTATGTTCCTGGTTTCTGCTACAGCCACTGGCGTACCAAGGGGGGGGGGCATGGGGGCGGCCCGCCCCGGGTGCATGCCACTGGGGGGTGCCATGTGCCTGCCAGCTTCGCTCGTTCTGTGCTCCCTCTGCCCCGGAACAGGTTACTTCCTCTTCCGGGGCAGAGGGATCATGGAACGAACTAAGCCAACAGGCGCGCGGCACCCCCCCAGCAGATAAAAACGCACCCGGGGGGTGTGTCCCTTCGCCGGGGGGGGGGTGTGCTGCACCCAGGGGGGGGGTGTCCTTTCGCTGGGGGTGGGGTCGTTGCACCCGGGGGGGCGCATCGGCGACCCACCCCCAGGTGTCAGCCACCCTAGGAACGCCACTGGCTACAGCCAAGCTCTGTTCTTGATTCCTGCTACAGCCAAGTTCTGTTCCTTGTTTCTGCTTCAGTTAAGCTCTGTTCCTGTTTCTGCTACAGTCCAGAAAACAAAAAAAGCAATAAGAGCCTCCAAAATCAGGACAAATCCTTTAATTCCACAGCAAGGATCAAAATGGTACAACTCAAGTGTATTTCGATGCACCGGCACTTCTATTTGGATTCAAACAAATTGGTCAAAATTCCACATTATATAGTATTATTGCATAATGGCAGGGGTGAAGTTATCAAGGTGTGGTAAAAGGTTTTCTTTTTCCATACATTGAGATATTATGAGATTCAACAACCTACAGTATCTCAGTCCCACAGGTTGCTGAATTCCACGGTAAAAACAATAGCACTGCTTTCAAGCACCTCGCAAGCAGCACTTTTCTAGCAGTCTGGAAGCATCTAGTCACAAAGCTGTAGCCCAATGATCCTGTCTCCTCTCGGCTTAAGTCTCACCCCCCCCAAAGGCTCCAGCATTTGTCCAGGTCCAGATTGCCCACTCCTCAAAAGACTTAAGCACCCCTCCAGCTCCAGACCCCAAAAGGCTGAAGCTCCCCCAGCTGTAGGCCTACCACACCCAAAAGGCTCGAGACCTCTGAACAGGCCTAACATGTTATTATTGGTAGTTAAGGAGATCTTCGGATAAGAGCAATGCCTAGTCACTCCTGCCCAGTTTGGCACTGTCATCAAAATGGCACCCTTAGTGGTAATATTTATAGGCTATTGTTAGGGGATCATTTTCCCATATAAAGAAACATGACCTCTAGTGGTAGTCACATGAGACTACTACTAAGGGTCCATTTTGATGATGTTGCTAGACCGGAGAGGATCAATTGACCATCACTTATGCCCACAGACCCTCTGGACCACCAATAATAGCATAGGCCGTTTGGGGAGTCTGTGTCCTTCTGGGGATGGAGGGCCTGGAGCCAGGGGGAGGGTCTTGAGCATTTTAGAGGATGGGTAGTTTAGAGCAGGAGGGTACTGGAGCCTTTGTGGCAGTGGGGATTGAACCAGGGAGGGGCTTTTCTGCTGGCCTAGAAGCATCAAGCAACAACTTTGTGGCCCTGTGATCCTGTGTGGCAAATTAACCCCAGCTAAAAGCCTAGTTTTTTTTTTTTACTATGATGTATGGCCCTAACACAACTTGCAGTGCACACGATGCAATATATATCTACGTATATATATCTATATATCTAGATATAAAGATATATCTATATATCTAGATATAGAGATATATCTATATATCTAGATTAGAGATATATCTAGATATCTAGATATAGAGATATATCTAGATATCTATATCTATATCTATATATATATATATATATATATAGAGAGAGAGAGAGAGAGAGAGAGAGATTTGCATGTTTTACATCTCATTATGTAACCTGCAGTGACTTAAATATTACTGTGGTAGAATCAGTCAAACTGTGTTAGGGCCCTTTAAGTTGTGTTAGTGGATAAATAGTGACTTAAAGCCCTATCACAGCTTGATAACTTCTTCTCTTAGAAGCTGAAATTAAATATGTGAGGTTTGTTTCCAAAAACTATGGATATAGCAAAAATGGGAGCACTGAGGTAACTTTAACTGTTTTAAAGTTATTGTTTAATTGATTGTTCTTGTTTTATTCTCCACCACCTCTCCTCCTGACCTGATACCTCCAACTGCACCAAAGAAAATCAGTGATATGAATAGAAACACAACTGAATACAGTAGCTGTTAGTTATACTTTGAATTTTATAAGCTTGATAAGAAAATAGTCACAAAAGAAAAACGCACTGCCCAAATACCACCAGTTAAGTTCCTGCACTACAAAAATCTGAAAAATGACTGCAACAACGGAAATGGCAAGCACTGGGGGTGGGAACTACCACAGGGCTCCTGCAGTAGCCCGGCAGTATTTCCAGATTGGCGCACGGCAAGCCCGTTGTCACATGTCAACCCTTTAGTAAAAGGACCTCAGAGCACAAAAGTTTTGTTGGATTTTTTTTATTATGAACATAGGCTACACCACACACATCGAGTCAAGGCTGAAAACTTGTATGCAAGTGTTAGATTCAGTAAATGGTGCCCAAATTTGGATGACAAAAGAATAAGCTGAAATTTTCACCATATTCGTGTACCTCTTGTTGTAAAATCCAATACAGTATTATATTCTCATACTTTTGAACTTTTAAAGGAACATTTGAATTTTTAGAGGAAAAAGACCTAAGATGTCCTGGCTAGGTGGCAAGTGTGATAGCTTAGTGCCAGCTCATACTGGACTCCAATCTTATCATTGGCCTAAAAAAAAAAACCTCCAAATGTTAAATGTTTAAGGTTGTGTTATTTATTATGTATATCGTGCACTACAACTTCTCCAAGAGACTTTAAATCCTTAAATCACATTACTTTTCCATTTCTTTATAGATTATTACAGCTGTAAACAAAAAAGGCACTTAGCTTGATTCTTGTACCCAACGGGGCTCTCCGTTTCACTCTTTAGTCAACCTTCATCAGAGGACTAAGTGCTCATAAAATTATACTCTAGTTCATGCCAAACTTTTATCATTGGTGTTTACTGGCCGCTGGACGCTGGTGGAAATTTCAGCTTATTGTTTTATAATTGACATCTAGTTTTTACTGAAATAGTGTCTGAATATTTGTTTGCCCAAATTAAGATGTCAGAAAAAAAATCAATGCTCAGCGCCAGGGGCATAGTTGGTGGGGCCACGGGGGCATGGGCCCCCACAGATTTAGTTCTGGCTCCCCTGCTTTCACCCCCCCGCCGCCAACCCTCCCCCGCCATGTTCGACCCCCCCCCCCCTCCTGCTGCCACCATCAGGTACCTTTGCTGGTGGAGGTCCCCAACCCCCGGCAGCCAAAGTCCTCTTCAGCGCCGGTCTCTGGCGCATTGCTGATCTGGATTCTGTTTCTGACATGAGTCCTGATGTCCTGCACATTATATTTGGAATATAAAAATCACCAAAAGCTTCATGTCTTTTTTTTAAGGAAAAAAATCATACACTTCTGTGTTATTTTGCAACTTATATACACCATTAATTTTCATACCTGTCATGTATGAATCTACACAGTTTTCACATTTGGCATTGTGATTATCTTGCTGCAGTTTCATCCATCATTCCTGCTTGCCACTTTGTCCATTTGTTTTTGATCTGTTATGCAGATTCCATGCAAGTTAATGATGGATGATTTTAAATCTATTTTAATTTTCTGGGTGGAGGAGTTGCCAGTCTAAGTCATGTAGGAGGAAAATACTTTTTTAAAGAGACTTTCTATCTTTGATTGGATGTTTATTCCACACAGTTGAGATAACAATAGTTATACCACTCAACCAAAATCTGAAATTCAGCAAAAACTCTTTAAATGACTTTAAATATGTACACCATTGTTCACGGCTATATGATTTTTGAATGTACGTTTTGGTAAAGACCAAGGGGGCAGAGGTCAACATTTTTTGTGTTTGGCTAAATTATCCCCAGATATTCAGTGCTGGGCCATTTGTAGACTCTGGCACTGATTATCTAGGGCTAATAACATGTGGTCTGACCATTAGAGCTTATGTGGGTCCTCACCGATATTCAGATGAAGCCTGCATAACATAGTTATGTGGGCCCCAGCTGGGATCCACATAATTTTTTAATCTTTCCCAAGTCCTTAAATCTCCTTCCTCCTTGAAACAGCCTGCTTTTCAATTCCCCTCTCCATAAAATGACTCATTTCCCTGCCACACCAGCAATACCCCCCTATCCAACTCTCCCTCCGCTATTATCATAGGACCTCCCTGGGCCTACCTTGTTTCCCTGGTGGTTCATTGGGGGACTTGGCAGAAAAGCCTTTTACCAATCCCCCTCCACCAAAATGTCCCCCTTTCACCCCACAACAGCAATAACCCCACCCACCCCATCCTCCACCATCACCATAAACCCTCCTTGAGCCTACCTGCATATAAAATGTGTAGCGCTGCATACATCTGGTAGCGCTATAGAAATGATTAGTAATAGTACTAGTAGTACCTCACATCCATGGTGATCCAGTGGGGACATTTGTGGCAGAAATGAGCTTTATTCATTCCTGCCCTAGCAACCGCCTCATCAAAATGGATGCCATGATCTCTCATGGCATCCTTGAGGTACCTGGGTAGTACTGCAAGGGTACTTTTATAGGTCACAGCCCTGGACATTTTTGCTTTTTTTTCCACTATGGCAGAAAAACATCCAAGTTTTGGAAACACCCAAATTCCACCCCGAACACATCCCTGACATTACCCCTTGTGATTTGGATGCACTGCATATGAACTGCACAGAAAAAGATCTTGAAAATGGGTTTCAAAAACAGCAATTTGGACATTTTATTTAAAAAATCGTCCATCTGCCATTTTATGCAGCTTTTTGGATGTTTTTCTGCTTTGAACATGAGCCCCCTGGTATGCCAAAAAGGCAGCCATAAGCAAAATCTAATACCTAAATGTGATTTTATGTCACTCCCAGTTCTAAAACCAGACTGTCCTATATCCAAATGTCATAATGTATCATAGTGGATAAAAACATCAATTTAAAGCTATATATAGTTTAGCAAAGCTATCTATGTATATGTAATCACTGAAATTTCTTATTTTGAACAGATAATGCCACTTGACCAGATACCTTTATCTATATCTATCTATATCTAAATCTAGATAGATAGATAGATAGATAGATAGATAGATAGATAGATAGATAGATAGATTCACCCTACTTTCAAACTATGATTCTTTCTTTAAAAAATCTGACAGTTTCTTAAAACAAAGGGAGTTGTTTACTAAAGCTTAGCTTGAGTTATCTGCATCAGGGCCCATAGGAATAAAATGGGTCCTGCTACAGATAACTCGAGCTAAGTTTTAGGAAACGGGGGGAAATAGATAAAAATTATTGCCAAGAGTTTTTTAAAACACTGGCATGAACCATGTATGTGCTTTTGAATATCAACCTGTACAATTTTAAATACTTTTTGTGTGCTGGTGATTGAAAACTATACATCTCTGGCATGAAAGTGACTTTAATCTGATTAAACTTCAAAATGTTTGCAAATATTAGTTACGTGGCTAATGCAAATAGTTCACATCTAAATATGAAGAGCACAGAGGATTATTGGATAGTGGATGAGATCTGAAAATGATTCTGGAGCATTCTCTTTTTATGTTTCAGGACATGTATAATAATAATAATAATAATAATAATAAATTAAGGATAAGTACATAAGTATTGCCATACTGGGACAGACCAAAGGTCCATCAAGCCCAGCATCCTGTTTCCAAAAGTGGCCAATCTAGGTCACAAATACCTGGCAAGATCCCAAAAAAGTATAAAACATTTTATGCTGCTTAGCCCAAAAATATTTTCCCCAAGTCCAATTTAATAATGGTCTATGGGCTTTTCCTTTAGGAAGCTGTCCAAATCTTTTTAAAACTCTGCTAAGCTAACCGCCTTTACCACATTTTCTGGCAACGAATTCCAGAGTTTACATGTTTAGTGAAGAAAAAGTTTCTCTAATTTGCTTTAAAGTTACTACTTTGTAGCTTCATCGCATGCCCCCTAGTCCTAATATTTTTGGAAAGCGTAAACAGATTGCATGTTCATCACAGTTAACTCTGCGATTAATGCATTAATTATTAATGATTAAAAAATTAAGCATGTTCCCGCTTCTGTCTCCTCCAAACATCTCTTCTACTTTCTTTCTCAATCCCTGTCCTTGGTACAATGTGGCATTTCCCCCCACCTGTGATTCAACATCACCCCTCACGCTGGTCTGTCTTAAAGGTGGTCTTCTGTTGGTCTCCAGCAGTGGCAGTGTTGCACATATGCTGCCTGCATCCTGGTCTGAAGCTCTTCCTCTGACCATCTTATCTATGCTGAATCAGGAAGTGATGTCAGATAAAGGTAGGACAGGCTAGAGGGAAAGCTTTGGAACAGACTGCAGGCAGAGTATATGTAACACTGCTGCTGCCAGGAACCAACAGAAGATCACATTTATGGTAGTCTGGCAGGGGAAGGAGTGAGAGGGCACAAATGCTGAACCCTGGGTGGGGGGGGGGGGGGGGAGGATGGGACTGAGCTGACCTATGAGCAGAATTGTAGGGGCCACCAGATCTATGACCAGAATATAGTTACACCAGATTATAGTCTATTCAGCAAGGTATGCTGAAAAAAAGACATGCCTCCAATGGTAATGAATCTGAATATCTGAGTATTTACTTAATGAAAAACAGTTGTAAACTTGGGGGGGAAAGGTTGGTTGTGGATTGAACTGATAAATTCTGGGTTTATTTAAAACAAAATTAAGCAATAGGCTAGGTAAAAACATTCTGTCTGTGTTTGATTACTACCCACTCAAGGCTCAGTTAAGCCAATCAAGAAGATAGCAGAAAAAACTTTAACCACAGGGCTTTAATGGGGATTTTCATTAGCAAGTGACTATCCCTTGGAAATTAGATTAATTCTAAGTCCTTTGCCTCATATACCTAATAAACTTATTAGTATCCATAAACAACTCGCCAATACTTAGATGCAGACAGCGGTCCAGCAGCAGGATGGGGGCTGTTCAGACTTTTGCACTGTCACATACGCGATTATCTCCCAGTTGCTGAGAAGTCCTATGTGTGCATTACACTCAGAGTACAGAGCTCCTGGCTCTTGGATAATGAATCCAATCTCTGGAGGTTAAAGTAGCAAACATGGAGGAAATGAAGTAGACAGAATAAATACAGAGGAAACATTTGTGATGACTAAGCAATCCCATCTCTAATTTGGCAGCCTCTGTGCCACCTTGGTGAAGAAAGGTCACATGGAAACAGAGCATCACCTTATTGTGTCAAGAAGTGATCTTGTAGCCAGGATTTGCTCACTAAAGGGTTGGCATGTGGCAACTGGCTTTCCACGTGCCAATCTGGAACTACTGCTGGGCTACCGCAGTAGTTCCCACCACCAGCGTGTGCCATTTCTGTCACTACAAAAATATTTTCTATTTTTGTGGATACAGTGAAATGTGCATAAGGAACTAAATTCTATAAATGGTGCTGTAAAAATATCATTAAGTGCAATTCTATAAACATTGCTTAAAGTTAGGTCCATTTATAGAATAGCGCTTAGTTCCAGGAACCACAACTACATTTAGGCATGACCATTTACACCAATGAAACCTTGGTGTAAATTCCTGCACCTAAATTAGGCACAGATCTCTGTTATTCTATAATATACATACATTGTGGGGGAGCCCCTAATCTGCCCATGACCCTCCCATGGCTGCATCCCCAAAATTTAATTGTGGATCCCATGCTTAAGTTTACAAATATAAATTTGAATTAAATCCAATTAGCACCAATAATTGTTTGTTAAGAAACCGGTTAGTGCTAATTGGCTTGTTATTCAATCAAAATACATGCCCAAATTTGACACGTGCCCAAATTTGCATGCAAAATGTTTAGCAACTTTTATAGAACTTTCGGGGAATAGCTAATATATAGCAGTGAAATGGGGAACATAAACTTCTTAGATATGTTAGTGACAAGTGGAACTGCAAATGTAGCCTTGTGAAACTCCAAGGAAAAGCCGAGGAATATGTAAAGATTTGAGGAGAATCAGAATTGCTTAAGAAATATTTCTGTTCGGTGCTCCCATATAAAGGACTTGGAGTAGAACTTTAGAAACAAACACAAATAAGAATAGATGTGAAGTAGACATCAAATTATTTTCTTTTTCTTTTTTTCCTTTTTTAAATTTGTATTGAATTATGAATTTAATACAACTCAATTCAACAAAATAAGAATACAAAACAACCTATATCAAGAGGCAATGATAATATTCCCCTTACAATCACGAGAAATAGTAAAGAGAAACAAAAAAGAAAATACAAATTATAAGTTTATAAAGCAGGAGAACTTAATTCAAAATAACAGATTTCAAAATATGCAATATTATCTTGCAATCATCCAGAATATCCAATTTATTCCAACATTCATTCCTATTGAAATTTGATGTCTCTTGCTCCTGGCCACTAGTACTGGCTCTTTCCTGGCAATACAACTCCTCTCAATGTGCTGAATCAAGAAATATGTATTCTTGACTCAAAAATCTGACAAAGCATTTCTAGGGAAATTTCAAAGAGAAACTCATCCTCAGAGCCAAAATCCTAGGGCAAGACATGTCCATGAAAAGATTGACCTAGATAGAACAAATAATCTCAGTAAAGTATCTCTCTGAAACTAACCCAAAATGTTTTTCCTTATAGAAGTTTCAAGCTGTATTGTGAAGTTTGGGGAAGAGTAATGAATCCAACCCTTCTCAACTGTCAGCCTCTTTACACTGCTTTTTAACATAAACTCTAGGGATTGTTGAGATTGAGGAGGAATCCAAATGTAAGAAAGTCCTAAAATGTTTATTCATTTACACAAAGCAATTTTTTTCCAAATGTACCTCCTTAAAAAAATAATGAGGTGTAACCAATTAATCATCATTGACTGCTATGATGAACATTTATTTCTAACACAGAAATAGAACAAAAAATAGCGGGTAGAGTCAAACTAAATGCATGACAATGGAAAAAATAAAGGAAGGGGGGAGAGAGACCTCAGACTGGCCACATATAGCCAAATTAATGGGATTATCCGTGCGAAAATGCAGATATGCACATATGCACCATCACCATGTTTTAATCACTGGTCCTCATGCCTGCTGACCTGTGGTGTTCCCTGAGTTCTATTTTATCCCCATTTCTTTCTAATTTGATGTCTACTTCACATCTATTCTTATTGTGCTCCTTTCTGAGTGGAAAGCAGGACAAGTAGTTTGACGTTGCTGTTTATTCTATGAGCAGTGTTCTCTATTAGGGTGTCCTTCCCCTGACGAAGCCTGTGATTGGCGAAACGGACCGTTGGGGAGGCCCGTTTTTGAAGCTGCCATAAGATAAGTTAACATGTCTGCTTTTTATGTCCTGAGAGGGTATATGTAGCACGTTTTTGTATGAATTTGATTATAAAAACAAATATTGTTCAACATCTAGGGAGGTGGTGGGTCGAGGACCAGTGATTAAAACATGGTGATGGTGCATATGTGCATATCTGCATTTTCAAACGAATAATCCCATTAATTTGGCTATATGTGGCCAGTCTGAGGTCTCTCTCCCCCCCTTCCTTTATTTTTTCCATTGTCATGCATTTAGTTTGACTCTACATGCTATTTTTTGTTCTATTACAATAAGTGAAGCAGGGTTTTTTTTTTCCCTTTTTGATTGTTACTTTGGTAACACAGAAATAGAAAATACCAGATTCAAATTCTGGTGGCAAAAAATTTAATCAGTGGGGTCCTTTCAACTTAGGGTTTTTACTAAAGTACACAAAATTACTTCTTTATTTAGAAAATGATGTTTAGTTCATCAGCACTAACCACCATCTTAGGCCTCTCAGTATTGTTAGTTAATGAAGTAATTTCTAATGAATGCCTGGAAAATCCTATGAGTGCAGAACAGGAAAACATAGACTATACTTTGGAGCACTGTTTGAGAAGAGTAGGAAGCAATGGACAATCTTGCAAAATAGGTCAATTTATTGACATCAGATGGTTTGACCATTAATTTGTGAAAACATTCTGAAAAGCAAAAATGTGAAGCAATTATATAAAAGGTGGAGGAGTGGCCGAGGTGGTGGACTTTGGTCCTGAGGAACTGAGTTCAATTCCCACTTCAGGCACAAGTAGCTCCTTGTGACTCTGGGCAAGTCACTTAACCCTCCATTGCCCCATGTAAGCCACATTGAGCCTGCCATGAGTGGGAAAGCACAGGGTACAAATGTAACAAAAAAAAACTTTCTAAAACAAGTCATATAATAATATTAGGCTAGTTGTGAAAGCAATTGTTATTCCCCAAAACACACATGATTCTCACCCTTGACTTTTTTTTTGTTTTATTTTTTTTGCATGGATGTTTTTTCTCCTACATTTATTATTTTTTTCCTTTCTAAACTATGTCAGCCATGATGCAGCACAGCTGAATAATTGTCATGGCGTCAATTGCCTGCAGATGGCTAATGGAAGCAGAAAATTAAATGAACAGCAGTAAAGAAACTCATACAAAATTAAAGAACCTTCTACAAATTTAAAGGGTCATTTAGTTTCATCAAACATCAAATAACAGGAATATGTTATTCTCTGCATGAAAAAGACTATGTTAAATTGCTCTGAGAACTGGAAAAAAATGAGTAATCAATGGTGTGGTAATGAGATACAAGACAAATCATGTGCTAATGAAATATACAGTAAATAGTTATTCAGAGCCCATAGAAGAAAGTTTCATTTTGGCATAGAATCCAGTTACTTTTGTGTTCATTGTTAATGACTGTACTGTTGGTAGAAACTACAGAAGATAAATAATGTATGCTTGTAAAAAAAAATCAATAGGCAAATGCCCTTTATGTTTGCATACCAGTTATTTTTTAAATAACTTTACCAAAAGCTTCCAATCAAACTGGCTCGTTATTTTATAAGATATTTAAAAAAAGCAGTTTAGAATTACAGAAATAATTTTCATGGCAAGCTTACTAGCAGAATCTCTGGGAATGTAAAGAAATATTATATTGAATAATTTTCAAAACTCTACAGGAAAGCACAAAGTCTAGAAATACTGAGAACTATGTAGACCACCTATTTGCTCGCTTGATCCTTTTCCTTCCTCCTGACTAAAGATTTCTGATTTAAATCTTCTACCCAAGATTATCCAATTTATCAATGGGAGATTATCATCCGGTCAAGTTCCAACTCTTTAGAAATCTGCTATACCCTACCCACTTTTGAAAAAAAACCCTCCTTAGATCCTCAAGAACTGGCATATTATCTTCCAGTATCTAACTTATGTTTCCTCTCTAAAGTTCTTGAGAAAATTGTCTTTATCCAAACCTCTTCTTTTGCAGAGAAATCTGGTTTTAGAAATCACTTCAGCACTTCTAAGTGAAATTTATTCACATCTTTTAGCTGTTTCACTCAACCCCTCTTCTGCTTTTGATTTAGTTGACCACTCCCTCTTACTTTCTCGCCTCTCATCTCTCGGCATAAGTGGCATTGTCCTGGCCTGGTTCAATTCCTTCATTTTGAACCGTTCCTATAATGCTGTCATGGATTCCTCTACATCCTCCTCATGTCTGCTGACCTGTGTGTTCCCCTGAGTTCTATTTTATCCCCATTTCTTTTTAATCTATTTCTTAGTCCTCTGGCTACTGTTCTTCAGACAACCATCATTTCCTGTTATTTTTATACTGACATTTTGTTGATTTTCCCTACTAACCATTTTTCTCCCTCTATCAGCCCTCTGCAAAACTGTTAACTTAGTTACTACATGGCTTTCTGAACACAAGCTGGTCCCACATAAACCGAAAACAGTAACCTTCTGGTTTGCAGGAGGCCTACCAACCCCAAGTTTTCCTCTGTGTCCTTTTGGGGCTGTTAGCCACCTTACAGACACTTCCTATTACTTAGATGTGACCCTCGATTCTTACCTCTCTTTCTCTGTTCAGATATCCAATGTATGTAAGAGTGTTTTTTTTTTTTTCATCCATTGGCAACTATGCTCAGTCAGATGGTATTTTGGCCATAATACTTTTCTATCACTTATTCTTTCTTTATTGACCACTAGTCTTCATTATTGCAATATAGTCTATCTAGGTTGTCAATGCTACCAGTTAAATAAACTAAAATCTCTGTAAAATACATCAATCAAAATTCTCTGCCATGACCATCAATGTGATCATGTTTTACCCCTACTCCAAGGACATCACTGGCTCCCAGTTGAACAGCAAATAATGTTCAAGCTGCTGATGCTTACTTTTAAGGCATTTAAGATGGACGTGCCTCCCTATGTGTCATGTCACAATCCCATACTCTCTAGTCTGATCACTTTGTTCTAAAAATGACCACCGTCTTCTCCTCCCTGGCCCAAAACAGTTCCATTTGAAAAAAAAGAGACATTGTGTTTTTTTTTTGCCACCCCTTTCTTGTGAAATTTTTTTTACTGCTAGCTATCTGTGCTGAAATTCCAATGGAAAAATGTAAAACTGCTTTAAAAAATGGGCTTTTCTGCCTTGCTTTAGATCCCACTTAGGTTGGTTGCAATCTGTGCATCACTGGTTTGACCTATCCTTTTCTGTGTCCTACTCCCCATTTCCCTTTACTCTTGGTCCCATTACCCTACTTAGCTTGTATATTTTTGAATGCCTGACTGCTTTTTTCTGTCCAGGTTTGTAGTTCCCTTTCACTTTTCTCTTTTGGTTTTAGACTGTAACCCATCTTGATCTGCTAGTTAGCAAAGGTTGTATATCAAATGTAAATACACTAAATTAAACTAAACTCTTTCTCATGGACTACGCACCATTTGTCACAGAGAAAGTATTGTGCATGTTGCTTTTGAATATTGCCTGGGGAAAAGTACCTGCTTTTTTCAGAGGCTTTTTTTCCCTAACAAATGGCATACATATTTTTTTAATGCAAAACTATATGGGTTGTTTGGATTTTAGTTTGTGCTTGTTCAATGGGAGCTCAAAGTAAATTACATTTAACTACTTGAACTACTACTGAAAATGGCATTGTTTAGGGGTAAATTCTTGAAGAGGTGCCTAAAAATAGCACCCAAAAGTCCACACACTTACTGTGATTCCACGAAGGAAGTGCACTATATATAGAATCGCATTTAGCACAAATTATGGAGCGATCACTGACCTGAGCGCCTAAGTAATTTGCCAACATTCTTGTGTAGTGTGATTCGAAATATGGTACACATTCTTTGTAGAATTGTGCTATGCATGATTCTATACATGGCACACTGTAACATGAAATTCTAGATCCAAGCTGAATCTGAGCAACAATGTCAGCGTGCAAAACATCATGATGTCATCTAAGTGGGGACAGTGCGAAAAATGACCACCGCAAGGAGAGAACCCAATTTTTTTTGAGACAGACACACTGCTGCTGGCCAGGCTGTTCCTCACCAAGCCGGCCAGGTATTTCATTAAACTGATGAATACAACAATGAAGCCTCCTACCACAGGGAGGTAAGTACAAGCTAGCAGATAAAGTTTCATAAAAGTGTCAGTCAGCTGTAACCCCTGTACAAAAATGCAATCTTGTGTATGCCACCTCTCTAAGTTTGGCAATAGAGCATGAAGTGAACAGCTATAATAATGGGACTTGAACCAACCATCCCTGAATAATAAGGAAGCTTTTCTCACTCCTAGGCTATATATCCCTATCTCTTGGTTAACTGTATTGAATCTATTGGTTGGCTGCCTGCTCATGGATGAGTGTGAAATATCTACTGCTGTATAGGTCTTTAACTAGGAATGAGATCACTGAAACCATCCCAACAGTATTTTCTCCAATGATGTTACTCCCTTATGTAACATTTGGAAACATTTGTCATATACCTGCCACAACCTCTTTCTCCCTCTCACCCTATGTCTCCATACAGACAAAGGTCCTGAGCAAAGGGGGTACTATTTATGCCAGAGGAAGGTGGGCTACATCCGGTGGATGAGGCGCTAAATGCAGCTGAGATAAGTGAGTAATATTGCAGTATCACATGAACACAATATTGGCTCACTCTTCACTTTGTGCAGCAGCTCCCAGAGGCCTTTGAAAGGTGCCAGTTGCCAGGAAGGCCAGGACCATGGTCACTCACATATAGACAGGAAGGGTGTGCCCCCTCCAAGTAGTGGAATCCAGGTCCTCCTCTAGTTTACACAGATGTGCAATGATCTCTCAATTAAAGCAGTAGTGACACCCATTGCACATGGCCTCAGCCTTGCCTTCTGACTCGCCCTCAGCCTCTCTATTGTTGCTTCCACCACTGTTGTACCATCAACCATTCCATGAAGAGCTCAGCCATCACTCTCAGCAGCAGTCTCTCTCTCTCTCTCACACACACACACACACACAATGGAGCACCAACACATACAGGGACACACTCAATACCAAACACAATACAAAACAGTACAAGACAAACACACAAGTGGCTGCAGCTGCAGCTGCACACACATCACACAGTAACTTGCACACGAGGTGCAATACAGGATTGGGATGAGAAACAGGGAGAAGAAAAGAGACAGCAGGGGACTGGGAAGGGATGAATGGACAGAAGTGGAGGTAGTAGAGGTGAGAAGGGAGTGAGGAGGAGCAGCAGGGACACCAATCTAAGGAAATGGATATAGTGTAGGACAAAGCACACACAAAGATAATAAAATACCATGAGAAGCACCAGAGAATGCAAACACACCCTCTCTGAGTCCCAAGGGCAAATTCACCTACACCATAATGCCACTTATGAGAGATCAGTGCTGAAATTACCATGCCGTGCCAAAACTTTTGGTTATATTATAAATAGAGCTGTACTCCACATGGAACCTTTATGTGCAGATACAAGGGCAACCGAAAGGAAGGGTAATTTTTTTGCCTGGTGAACTGTGCCTCTTTGTAGATGAGGTGAAGGCCAGTTACAATGTCCTCTATGGGGACACAGCACACAGAACCAGTAAAAACATACAACTTGCTATCTGATGGCACATCTGCCAGAGGCTTAATGCTATCTACCACCAGAACCAGGAGGTGATGGATCTAACAAAGATATTGCAGCATATGCAGAGCAAGGTCCAAAACAAACATTACCAGAGAGAGGTAGAGGGACCCAACAGCACAACAACCCTGAGTACCCTGGAGATGGAGGTACTAGCCATAGTTGGCCCCAGAACAGTGGCTGGAGTCGGAGACAAGGATATAGCCTACATGTGGAAAGATAAAACTAAGCACCATATACTCCATATAACCATTGACTCTCTTCCAGATGGACATGTGGTGGGACTTTCCAAATAATATTACTGCAATGCACTATAAAATGGTTTGACTACAAAGGGCCTGCATCAGCTCCAGTTGATTCAGAATGCAGCAGCAAGACTCATAGAAGGTTACAAGTAATGTGACCATATCACACCATTTTTGCAAAAACTTCATTGGCCACCAGTGCAATACAGGGCTAAATTTAAAACTCTATGTCTGATCTTCAAGGCCCTGAAAGGAAATAGCCCTGAGTAATTGAAAAATAGGATGATCCTCCACACACTGCCAAGGACACTAAGCTCCTCCCAAGGACTTCAATTAACCACACCCTCTCCAAAAGACATTACACGATGTGATACCCGCAAGTGAGCCTTCTCCAGAGTAGCCCCCACACTCTGGAATGCACTGCCTGAAAGGCTCTGCTTAACACAAGATTATTTCTACTTCAGGAAACAGGTGAAAGCTTGGCTCTTCAACCAGGCCTTTCATGGAAGAAGTAACTATCTCGTTAGTCTCACTCGTACATACAAGGAGTGACTCAGGCTGCATATACTGCAACAGGACATGTTATTCCACTCCTACCCTAGCTGAGATAATATTTAACCATTTCTCTGACCTCATGTGCAACTTTCTTTAAATCAATCACCTTACTTTCTAACTCTTTGTACTGTCTTACCTATCTATATGTTACATCTTTGCTTTACCCTTCACTATCAATTATAATGTTCTATTACGTATTGTGTTAACGTAAATAGTATACTATGCCATACTTTGTATTGTTTTTTAATATTTTTACTGCTGTAATTGTCTATTGCTTATGTTTGATCTATTCTTACTGTACACCGCCTTGAGTGAATTCCTTCATAAAGGCGGTAAATAAATCCTAATAAATAATAAATAAAATAATAAATAATAATAAAGTTTTATTGCACATTCTTAGGTAAAACAGTTCAACAAGTATCTTTAAAATCTTTTAAAATCTTTAAATACCTGTAAAATGCAAACCCACAAATATATTTAGATAGGCAATCCTGCTTATAATCGAAAGAGAAAAACGCCTATATTGTGACCCAAATCGGGAGATAGACGTTTATCTCACAAAAACGAATAAAGCGGTATAATCGAAAGCCGAATTTGGACGTTTTCAACTGCACTCCGTTGCGGATGCGGACAAAGTTGATGGGGGCGTGTCGAAGGCGTGGTGAAGGCGGAACTGGGGCGTGGTTATCGGCCGATCAGAGATGGGCGCCTTTCGCCGATAATGGGAAAAAATATGCGTTTTTAGCGAGAATTTAGGGCACTTTTCCTGGACCCGGTTTTTCCATGAATAAGGCCCCCAAAAGTGCCCTAAATGACCAGATGACCACTGGAGGGCATCGGGGATGACCTCCCCTGACTCCCCCAGTGGTCACAAACCCCCTCCCACCACAAAATATGCCGTTTCACAACTTTTTATTTTCACCCTCAAATGTCATACCCACCTCCCTGGCAGCAGTATGCAGGTCACTGGAGCAGTTATTAAGGGGTGCAGTGGATTTCAGGCAGGTGGACCCAGGCCCATCCCCCCCCCCCCCCCCCCCGTTACGCTTGTGCTGGTAAATGGGAGCCCTCCAAACCGCCCCCCCAAACCCACTGTACCCACATGTAGGTGCCCCCCTTCACCCCTTAGGGCTATAGTAATGGTGTAGACTTGTGGGCAGTGGGTTTTGAGGGGGATTTGGGGGGACTCAACACCCAAGGGAAGGGTGCTATGCACCTGGGAGCTGTTTTACCTTTTTTTTTTTTGTAAAAGTGCCCCCTAGGGTGCCCGGTTGGTGTCCTGGCATGTGAGGGCAACCAGTGCAGTACGAATCCTGGCCCCTCCCATGAATAAATGTCTTGGAGTTATTCGTTTTTGAGCTGGGCGCTTTCGGTTTCCATTATCGCTGAAAAACAAAAACGCCCAGCTCAAAAAAAGATAAACGTCCATGTTTTTCGAAGATACGGTTCGGTCCGCCCCTTCACGGACCCGTTCTCGGAGATAAACACCCATGGAGATAGGCGTTTCCGTTCAATTATGCCCCTCCATGTATTATCCAAGTAAACAGCCATTTACCCAAAAAGCAGTCAATTCAATAAAGAATACTAAAACTTGGCCATCAAAAATGAGGACACTCAGCTAATATTTTATAATGCAATATTTTCACACCAAGGACTAGATTCAGTAAATCATGCTGAAAAATTGGCGTGGAAAACATTATGTAAAAAGCTCTATTCTACATGCTGCCTCAACCCCTGCCCATCAAAATCAATGCACCAGTCAAGCAGGAGCCTCATAGAAGGAGCAACAAAATTCATCAACTCTTCTCTTTTCAATGGACAACTACCAACCTCATTTTAAAAAGGCAGTGGTACATCCTTTACTAAAGAATAGCCTTGTGGAGGATATGCACAAAAATTACCAGCCAGTATTTAACATCCTATTTCTAGGAAAATTTACAGAACAGTCTGCATTCAGCTCAGTGAATGCCTAGAAGAATCTGTATTCAGACACAGTGTGGAACAATAGGTCTCATATTACTACTAGATGCTCTTCACAGAAACTGAGAGAGATAATTTGCCTTGGGATCACAATATTATACTAGCATGACTAGCAGAAATAGGTATCGGTGGCACAATACTTGCCTGCTTCAGATCATATCTATCAGGCAGCAGCCCATTTTGTTTGACAGCACCTTATCATCATGGTGGACACTACTGACCTTTGGAGTACCACAAGGATCAATACTGTTGTCTACAGTACAGTCTTGATTATCTAACTTAAATGAGACCTACATATGTTGGGATAATCAAAAATGTCAGATAATGCTGAAAAACTGGATGAGGAATAAAAGAGTTTATATAATGAGGGTTTCAAATCTTGTTTATTAATATAATTCAATAACTGTTTAACAACTGTATTGCATATGTGCTTATATTATAACAAACATTTTTATAGAAATAGGTTCATAAAGAAAACTACTTTTATATACAGTAACGATACTGTGCTAAATTATAATGGGCAAAATGGTCAACCAAAAAGTTAACACATTTTTGATTAAAGTTTGTTTTCCTGTTTTATTTTTTTTCCTTGTGGAGAGGTCACTCCAGTGTCTCAATAACAACATCAGTAGCAGTCACTTTAATTTTCAAGTTTGAAGTTTATTACGAACTTGCTATCCCACCTATCAAACATACCAGCTAGGTGGCTTACAGTTATATAATAATGGAGAAGAAGAAAAAGTTAAGCAGGGAGAAGACAGGCAGCCTAGATGGGTAAGGGGGATGAACAACAATAATCATGATAGGAAAGTAGGGGTAAGGAACACACAGTTGGAAGGGGAGCATACCAAGTGCCCCATGGTACCTGCATCCGATGTCAGTGAATTGCTTCCTGAAAGAGGTAGGTTTTCAGGTCTACCTTAAACCGATTGAGGGATGATTGAGAACTGAGATGTTCTGGGAGTAAGTTCCAGACCTTGGGGCCTTGTATTAAAAAGATGTGGAGGGGCATAATCGAATGGGGCGCCTAAGTTTTCATGAGAGCATCCTCGCAGGATGGCCCCCAAAAGGGGATGGGCAACCCGTATTATTGAAACAAGATGGACGTCCATCTTTCTTTGCGCTAATACAGTCGGGGATACCCAAATCATGAAATTTAGGTCGACCTTAGAGATGGTTGTCCTTAGGTCATTTTTGAGATGGTCATCCCCAGTTTTCGGCAATAATGGAAACCGAGGACGCCCATCTCAAAAACGACCAAATCCAAGCCATTTGGTCGTGGAAGGAGCCAGCACTCATAGTGCACTGGTCCCCCTCACATGCCAGGATACCATCCGGGCATCCTAGAGGGGCACTGCAGTGGACTTCAGAAAAAGGTCCCAGGTGCATAGGTTCCTTACCTTTGGAGCTAAGCCCCCCACCCCCCCCCCCAAACACAACTGTACACCACTACCATAGCCCTTAGGGATGAAGGGGGCACCTACCTGTGGGTACAGTGGGTTTCTGGTGGGTTTTGGAGGGCTCACATTTACCACCACAAGAGTAACAGGTAGGGGGGATGGACGTGGGTCCACCTGCTCCCACTACAACTGCTCAAGGTACCTGCATACTGCTGCGATGGACCTGAGTATGGCATTTGAGGCTGGCAAAAAAATATTTTTAAAGATTTTTTTGAGGGTGGGAGGGGATTATTGACCACTGGGGGAGTAAGGGGAGGTCATCCCTGATTCTCTCTGGTGGTCATCTGGTCAGTTTGGGCACCTTTTGGTTGCTTGGTTGTGAAAAAAAAATGGACCATGTAAAGTCGCCCAAGTGTGCGTCAGGGATGCCCTTCTTTTTTTCCATTATCGGCCGAGGATGCCCATCTCCTAAGCACGCCCCAGTCACACCTTCGCTACACTGCCAACACGCCCCGTGAACTTTAGTCGTCTCCACGACAGAAAGCAGTTGAGGGCGCTCAAAATTGGCTTTCAATTATGCCAATTTGGGCGACCTTGCGAGGACGCCCATCTCCCGATTTGTGTCAGAAGATGGGCGCCCTTCTCTTTCGAAAATTCACCTGATAGTGCCTTATTTTTGCATGAGCGACTTCTCTAATTGTGTGGACGATCAGACATTGCTGTGTCAGCAAAGGAAGGAGATGAGTAGGGACATAGGGAGACAGCAAACACTCAAGAAAGGTAGGATCTCCAGTGAGTCTAATTTTAAATACCAGAAGTAACATTTTGTAAATAACATATTGAGGGAGTGGACGTGGCAATCAATGTGATGACTTCAGAAGGGGGTTTACCTTGTTTCAGATAATCTAGTGCCACCCCAAAGACTTAGACCCTTTCACTATGACTAATTTTCTCAGTTTTTTTCTAGTCCATGTGCAGTCTCAGTGCAATTGTCTTCATCATCTTTGTTCTCATTCCCATATACCATAGCAATCACATCACTGTCAGTTAGTTCTTCTTGCTCATCTTTCTGCATGCTATATGTCATTTTCACATGCTTTCTCACAGCCTTGAATTTCTCATAACAAAGGAAGTAGATTATCACCATCTTCCTGAGATGCTTTATGTTCAGTCTCATCTCCTTGTCATTTTCATATTCAGAAAGCAACTTGCTCCATGATCTTGCTAGGATCTTTGGGTCAATTTCATCCCATGATTGAGCAATCCAGTAAATAACACCTTTAAGTTTCACATTCTTTTCATTTCTAACATTCATCATCCAATGCATAAACAAGTGTTGTTACAAGCAAATGGTGATATATATATTTTTTCCTGTATCACTTGAAACACACCATGGTCCATTAGCTGACACAATGATGTGACATTAAGAAGAAGAAGAAAAATTGCTCTAACATCAGCACTTCTCAGTTCATCCCCGTTAGGATGAGATTATGCCACAGTGAAGGGTTCGCTGATAAAAGAGAGAAAGTGAGGTTTGGAACAGTGAAATGAAGGTTGGTAAAAAGCGAGGTTTGGAACAGTGAAATAATGACAGGTACAAGAAAGTGAAAGAAACTTTAATGGAAATGAACATAGGAATCCACAAGTGAATTTGGTTGTGAATAATGGACTAACAGATTATGCAAGAGCAATAAAGTAACAACAGAAAACACTAGGAAGAATATTAAGAAAAGTAGAATATATGAACATTGATGAGAAGAAACTTGAAAGGTTGAATTTGAAGATAATGAGCACAATGCATATTGTGAAAGAAAAGGACAACTGAAGATAAAAATATGTTGTAGTAATTTGGAATTTCACTATGAAGGAGTGAATGAGAATGGTAGAATGAGAGGATAATAGGGATAGTTTGACTGATTGAAAATGATAAAATATTTTAATGTATATTAACATTTTGAACAATTTTGAATAAAGATTCGAAACATATGGAACAGAATTATGTGAGAATATTGCAAAAGGATGAGATGGTACATTATCAATGAGAAGGACTGCTTTCAAGGCAGGTTTGCAATTTCATAAACTTGTCTACACATGAAACAAATTCAATGAAAAAACATGTTCAGAAGATGTCTATGTCCATCCAGGCATTCTTTTGGTTCATATAAGTAGCCAGACATGCAGAAGAAAGCCCTTGTTTTGTTTTTTGTTTTTTTGTTTTTTCATTTTTTTTTTCAACTTTCAAGTAAATGAGCATTGTAATTTATGTTTACCAGATGTGTTACTACTGGTAAGAATAGTCATGCTTTCTTTCTTCCTTTATTACCACAAGCTGAAGCTAAAGTTTAATCCAGTTTTATCACAATTATATATTTGCTTCTTTGATACTCCTTTTCTTTAAAAAAGAGGATAATTTTTTTAAAGCCTATGAATTCCTCAGCATCTGTTGACAGTTTTTGCTCAGAAATATGGAGCTGTCGTATTCCATTTCTTTTTTTTCCCAGCAATCAAGCCAACCTATACTAGCAGTGAAATCAGTCACCTCCATTAAATTCCGTTGAAAAAACAGAGGATTCAATATTCAAAGTGACTTAACTGGCCAGAAACATCTCCAGGCTGGTTAAATTGCTTGTGCAGGGCTATCTGTTGATATTCAGCAGCACTTAGGGCTTCTTTTACAAAGCCACACTAACAATTCCCCTGCGGCAAATAAGAGGAAGCCCATAGGAATTGAACAGACTTCTTCTCATTTCTAAAAGAAACTCTTAACCAGTTAGTGCCACTGATTATCACCAATGACTGCTAAACTCAAAGCCACTACTCTGTGAAAGGTCTGGGGTGGAGTTGGCACTTAAAGTGCTGATATTTATCACTTAGGGGCCCATTTACAAAGGTGTGGCAAGCCCAACATGGGCTTGCTCCATACCAATTCGGGACTACCACTGGACTACTGCAGGAGTCCAGCGGTAGTGCCTGCCCCCAGTGCATGCCATTTCCAGTGTGTCTTTTTTTTATTTTTGTAGAGTGGTGAGCTTACCTGTCATTAAGTGGGCAGTGCTGTACATAACTGAGTTACTGCTGGGCTACTGCGGGAGCCCTTACCACCTCCTAAATAGGAGGCATTAAGGGCTTCCTCAGGAAATGGCCGCGCAGCACTTGCCACACATCCATTTTTGTTCCTGGCCTGGAAATATCTTTTACCGGGTGGAGGATAAAGGGGGTCTAGATGTGCAGCAAGCCCACACACTGATGCCACCAGAGGGTCCCTTTTACCATCGCCTGGTAAAAGGGGTCCCCAATTACCTAAGCTTAGCTATCAAATCATATCGCATAAATTCAGTCCTGTTTTTATGTGTCACTTATATGGTTAAGTGCAATGTATCACACTTAACCACATATGAGATAGCCAGCTGCAAACACCTAGATATTCAATACTGGGGCCCGGCATGGCCCGGCACTGAATACCAGGAATAACACTGGTGATGGCTAAAAAATACTCACTGCCGCCAGCTGATTATTGACCCCAGAGTCTTCTCTTCCAATACAGGGCCTGATATTGGCATGTCTTTGTCTCTTTGCTGTGTGAACAATAGGAACAAATCATCATTCACCTTTTCATATTTGCATTTCTTCTTAGTTATCCTAGTCTTTATTCCATAATAAGAAAAATGATTGGAGCTCATTTCTCCAACTTGCTTCTTTTCTTCTTCCAGTTGATAACAGTAAGTCTCCTCACTCCAAGTTTCATTGCAGTTTTTTTTTTTTTTTTTTTGCATAGAGTCTCCCTTTTCTAGTCTTTTTAAAGCTTCAAGTTTCTGCTCAATAAAAGGAACATTTTGTTTTTCTTTTGACTTGCTATTTCATAAAAAGCAGGGTCACAGGTACAGTAGCAGGATGCATTACAGCTGACTCAATGTTACTTTAGTTGCCAAATGAAAAGTGATCTAAGATTAATTTTAAAATAGTAATAAAGAATAAAGCAGGAAACAGTAACAAGAGTTTACAAACTTAGAGGGGACATTATCAATGTGGGCTACTGTTAAAATGGGTTATTTTACTTTTCACCCAGATTATTAGTATCTAGGTCTCATTTCATAGCATTATCAGTGGCAAAATAGCATAACTTAATGGTAGCTCATGTTGATAACTATGCTTCTTAATACGCCCAAGAATCTTGCCTAACGCTGTTGCTTTTTACCTAATCACAGCACCAAGAAAGGGAAATAGATATCTACATTCATCTCAGCAGTGGCGTAGCCAAGGCTGGGCCTAGGTGGGCCCAGGCCCACCCACTTTGGGCTCAGGCCCACCCAGTAGCAGCACACTTATGATGTGGCTGGCAGAGATTCCCAAGTCCCACCAGCTGAAAACTCCCAACAACTGTTCCTCTTGAATACCTTGTAAATAGCAGAACTTCACCTGCAGCAAGCAGTGACTGATGCATACTGCTCACACTGCCCCCACAGCCATCCCTCTGACGTACTCCCACCTATAGAAAACAGGAGGTTGCATCACTGGGAAGGCTGTGGGAACAACATGAACAGTGTGCATTAATTGCTGCTCGCCGCTGGTGAAAATCTGCTATTTAAAAGATGCGAAAGAGGGGGGGATGTTTGAGAGACCATATGGCATGCAGGAGAGACCAAATCACCTGTGGAATGGGGTGGAGTTCTTCTTCCCACCCATCTTGGGCCCAGGCCCACCCAAAATTGGGCGTCTGGCTATGCCCTTGCATCTCAGTAACAATTCATCATATGGCTATGACATCACCTATATATGTTGGATGAACTGGAATGTTGGATAAGCAAAAGTTGGATAAGCGAGAGTCTACTGTATTTTTTAAATATCTACCTCAAGCCACTAGCCAAGCTAATTCAAGCAATGGATACTCAGTTCTACATCTATGTGAATGACATGCAGCTACTTATACCTGTTGAACCAGACTTACCTACAGTCCTGAGTAAGCTGATTTTCTGTTTAACGGCATGTCATGAAAGAGCTAAAAAGAGCAAACTTTGCCTGAATACAAAGTAAAACTGAGCTCATGTTGGTCTCAGCCTGCTTCAGTCTCCAGAATTCACTTTTTTATTGGGTAGACATGAATAGAATCTTTACGCTTGCCAAAAATACTAGGACTATGGGCACTCAGTGGAATTACTAAGTGTAAATTTAAAACAAACCAGAGAAAATATTTCTTCACCCAATGTGTAATTAAACTTTGGAATTTGTTGCCAGAGAATATGGTAAAAGCAGTTACCTTAGCAGGGTTTAGAAAAATTTGAATAATTTCCTAAAATAAAAGTCCAAAAGCCATTATTAGGACTTGGAAAAATCCACTGCTTATTTCTAGGATATAACAAAATATTTAAACACACATGAATACAAGTGTATTGCTTCTTCAGCTTATTGAGAGTGGAGTAGTCTCATATATAACACACGATAAAGATTATTTGATTTTTCACCCAATGACTGGGTGTATTATCTGTGTGTATTGTCTAATCATTGACTTAACCTCCACCACCCTTTGCTAATCTTATATATGAAAATGTATTTCTGTTTATCAATATGCTATCATCTAATTTTATGCAGCACTTAGCTTGAACAAGTTGGTGCTCTTAAAACCCCGACAGGTCCCCGTTTCGTGGCTACTTTTTCAAGGGGGAGTCACCAGTTCTAAAACCAAAAACAAGATGCAGCACAAAGTTACTTACAAAATTGTTCTAAAAGGCATATTAGTTGTATAATTACTTGTATTCTAAATAAAAATGCTGGTGGCTTACCAAGTAACTGTCTCAAGTGCAACTGCAGCATTACTCTGTCTCTCTCAAAAGGGCCAGGGCATCTTTTTGTTAATGCTCAGCCGTGCCAGCTGATTATGAAGCTAACTTCAAAATAAAAGTCCTTAACAAAGACTTCTAACAAAATAAAAGGCATTGTGCCCTGTCTGAGACTAGTGTGGAAAACTACCACTGTTGATATTCATCTTGTATGTCTCAAGCAAACACTCCTTAGTTGACCATTTGTTTGTGGCAAAAGTTTTAACATATCAAAAGATTTTTCTATATATTAGGAAATAGAGAAAATTGAAAAACATTGAAAAAAATTATGTTAAACTTAGTGCCTGTTGATAACTCTAGAACTGATATGGGTATGTTCAAAAACCAGTGTGCGTGTTTATTACGAACCATCCAACCAGAGGCAAGAACTGGATTGCTCACTTCTTATATCAAAAGGGGAATATTGTGTTAGAAAAAACAACTCCATTGTGTGTAAGTATTCAAACCCCTTGGTTCTATAGTATCCAATGTAAAGATCCAAAAGGTTTCACGCTGTAAAAGTTTTCTGTTTAAATCACCTCCTCTAGTGGAGGGAATCACTTGTTCAATCACCATACATTTAAGATCTTCGATGGTATGATTTTGCGATGTCCAATGTTGTACCATAGGTGCTCCAAAATTTTGTGCAGTAATTCGTGAACGGTGTTCAATCAGTCTCTCATGTAATGACCTCATTGATTTCCCAATGTAGTATTTGTCACATGGACATTTGATGTAGTAAATGATGCCCGTGGATCGGCATGTAGTTCTGCACTTTAATTTATAACTCATGCCGTTACAGACGAAATCTGTCCCTTCAATGGTTGTGGGGCATGTTTTACAACGAGGTTTCATGCATTTAAAGTGGCCAAAGTTGCCTGCGTTGTCAATGGGAACCATAGGTAAAACCGCTGGACTTAAAATTTCTTTCAGATTTTTGGAACGTGAAAATGCCGTCCTGATGTTGTAATTTGTGAACACTGGGTGTGCTTTAATAATGTCCCAATGGCGGCGAATAATAGCAGCAGTAGCCTCTCCACCCGGAGTGTATCTTGTCACAAAAGTCATAATTTGTCCATCATGTTGTGTCCGTGGTGGAGATTGGAGCAGTAATTCTCTATTGTTGTACTTGGCTCTGGTGTAGGCTCTCTTGATGGTTTTATGTGGATAATTTCTCTGCAACAATTTAGAGCCAAAAGATTCAGAATGTGCCTTGTAATCGGCATCTGTAGTACAGATCCGCTTGAAGCGGAGAAACTGAGAAAATGGAAGACTTCGTTTTAATGCTTTGGGATGGCAACTACTGTATTCTAAAAAAGTGTTCCGGTCAGTGCTCTTAACAAATACATTGGTAATAAATTGCTTCTCTACAAGGAGAATCTCAACGTCAAGGAAATGTATCTTGGATTCTGACCACGTTAAAGTAAATTGGATTCTGGCATGACATTGATTCAGCCAACTATGGAATGACTGTAATTGTTCGATACTACCATACCACACAATGAATATATCGTCGATGTAACGTTTCCATGTACCTAGCATGTCATTGTAAGGAGATCTAGCCAACCATTTATCTTCAAACTGGGCCATAAAAAGATTGGCTAGAGTGGGAGCGAATGTCGCTCCCATGGCCACCCCAGATTTTTGTTTGTATAACTCATCTTGAAAGCAGAAAAAATTACTGCATAATGCTATTTCTGCCAGTTTACACAAAAAATCAGTGGGGACTTGATACACTTGTATTCATGTGTGTTTAAATATTTTGTTATATTTTGATGCTCGACAGAGCACAGGCACAATTGTTTATTTCTAGGATAAGCAGCATAAAATCTGTTTTACTGTTTTCGGATCTTGCCAGGTACTTTCACCCACACTATCAGTGGAGCCCCAGTTCCCTATAAAACTACTGCTAACATTCTGGGCATTATTGTTGACCAGAAGCTTTCCTATCATCCACATATATCCCAGATTGTGTCTTTATGCTTATTTACACTGTGGCAGATCAGATCTTTATATTCCCTTCTCGGGGCATCTTCTCCTGGTATCTTGTTGCTGGCACTGGTTATCTCTAAATTCTATTATTGTAACTCCTTCTTCCTTGGTCTCTCCAATCTTCAGAATCATAGGCTTCAGCATGTGCAGAACACAACTGCTCCCTGGTAAGAAAAAGTTTGATCACGTTACCCTTCTTTTTCAAAGTGAGCACTGGCTCCCAATCTCTTATAGAATCCCTTATCCTCACCCATCAGATTCAATCTTCAGGGCTCCCCTATTTCTAGATAGCTTTCTCCTACCCTATGCTCTTCAAAGAGACCATTGATCATCCAGCCAACATAATCTTTTAGTCCCCTCCTACCTCCAGGTAAATTGAGAGGCTATACAAGACTCTTGCTTCAGTGTTTCTACTTCTGTTCTTTAGAGCAGCCTACCACTGTATCTCAAGATAAAGCTACCCCTTTCTAATTTCAATAACAACTTAAAGCTTCATATTTCTTGACAACTTATTCATTACCCCCTGATTGATGTCTCCTTGGTTTGCCCTTGGAGTACTACAGTGATGATGATAAAGAGATAACTCCCCCGACATTCCTTCCCACTTCAGCATTCCTTTATGTAACATTGTATTATCTCCTGCCTTCTTTTCCTTTTGTTCTCCACTGTTGTTGGTCCTTATTTTTTATCCTGTCTTCCCTGTATACCCATTTTATTATACAACTATGTAAGCCACATAGATCTACACGGATAGGTAGTATATTAAACTTGACCTTGAACTTGAACTTTAACCTAAGTGATCACATAGCGGATAACAAAATCCCTTTTGGGAGCTACAACCTCCCCCTTTAATCACAGGTCAGGAATCTTATGCTAAAATAGACTCAACAGTTATGATGATCACTCAAATGCAAGCAACCTTTAGGAGCTACTTCTATCATCTGCAACAACTATGCTGTCTCTATATATTGAGAAGGCAAGTTTTGTCACAGCGGTTCGTGCCATTATAACATCAGGGTTGGAGTAGTGTAATGCACTCCACATTGGTCTGACTACAAAGGGTTTGCATCAGTTCCAATTGTTTCAGAATGCCATAGCATAAAGAAGTTTGTAAGTGACATGATCGAATAACACCATTTCTGCATGAAATTCTCTGGCTACCAATATAGTTCAGCATTAAATTTAAAACTCTGTCTGATCTTCAAGGCCCTTAAAGGTAATGGACCAGAGTACTTGAAGAGCAGGATCTAACTTTACACACCTCCAAGGTCACAAAGATCCTCCCAAAGGAATATCCCTAATCACACTCTCTCTCCAAAGAAAATTACCCATTGTAATACCTACTAATGAGCCTTTAAAACATACCTCTTTTCAGATGCCTATGGTAATCGTTGCTGAACTATGAATCCAACTTTCTACAGAGCCTCACCCTCGTTTCCTATTACAAACATTGTAGTTCCTCCCTTCTTTCCCTGTCTTCCGCTGTCTGTTATCTTTGTTTTACTTTTCATTCCCTCTTCCTTCTAGCTTTATCAGTGTTAGATTGTAAGCCACCCTGACAGTTTTCCAAAGGATGGGATAGGAAATTTTGATTAAACTTGGAAACTACTCTGGAGAATCCCCAACACTCTAGAATGCACTTCTTGAAAGGCTTTGCTTAACACAAGACTATCTCTACTCAGGAAGCAGATGAAAATGTGATTCTTCTCCCAAGGCTTTAATGAAAGAAGCAACTAAATATGTAGTTATGTAGACAAGGATTAACACCAAATGCATAAAATATATTAGAACTTGATTATCATCTCCTACTCTAACAGACATAATTTCCATATACATTTTCTGACTCCACATACAATTTTTCTTTGTTACATAGAAGCATAGAAAAGTGTAGGCAGATAA